>NC_048604.1:48660776-48957948 GCF_003668045.3 Cricetulus griseus
GTGCTCCCAATTTGCTCAGCAGATCTTGAACCTCTCCCCTTCTCCAGGGGACCATGTATGTCTCTCTTAGGGACCTCCTTGTTTATTAGCTTATTTGGCAGTGTGGAATGTAGGCTGGTAATCCTTACTCTGTGTCTAAAATCCACATATGAGTGAGTACATACCATGTTTGTCTTTTTGTGATTGGGTTACCTCGATCAGAATTGTTTCTTCTAAATCTATCCATTTTCCTGCAAATTTCAAGATTCCATTGTTTTGTTTTGTTTTTCCCGCTGAGTAGTACTCCATAGTGTAAATGTACCACACTTTATCTATTCTTCGGTTGAGGGTCATCTAGGATGCTTCCAGTTTCTGGCTATTGCAAATAGTGCTGCCATGAACATCGTTGAACATATGTCCTTGTTGCATGAATGTGCTTCTTTTCGGTATATGCCTAAGAGTGGAATTGCTGGATCTTGTCGTAGACTGATTCCCATTTTTTTTGAGGAGTCGCCATATGGATTTCCAGAGTGGCTGTACAAGTTGGCACTCCCACCAGCAGTGGAGAAGTGTTCCCCTTTCTCCACATCCTCTCCGACATGAACTGTCATTGGTGTTTTTGATTTTGACCATTCTGACAGGAGTAAGATGGTATCTCAGAGTTGTTTTGATTTGCATGTCCCTGATGGCTAATGATGTTGAACACTTTCTTATGTGTCTTTCAGCCATTTTAGATTCCTCTATTGAGAACTATCTATTTAGTTCTACTCCATGTTTGAATTGGTTTGTTTGGTGTTTGGAAGACTAGCTTCTTATCACTGCTAGTTAGAGTGGTTCTGCAACCAGAGTTTAGCTGATGACACATGATCCAAAACAGAAAGCACTTTGGTTCTTCCAAAGTGATCTTTCTACTTAATTTGTAAAAGGATTAAAATCCTGAATGTGTCAGAAAGCTATGATTCAGAGATGCTTATAAATATCTTAGGAAATGCTAAGATAGTAGGGAACTGGTGTTTTACTTATTTGTCCATTTAAGGTGTCTAAATTAGAGAAGAAAACAGATATGAGAGATGATACAAAACACAAGTTATCTTTTTAAGTCAACTTTGAAAGCATCCAAGGGTGTAAAAAAAAAACTTCTTATGTAATTTATTTGGATAATAAATTGTACTGGTGTATCTGGCAATGCATGTGCGAAATTAAGAGGATTTAAACAAAAGGTCAACTTTATATAGCAATGCAATTGATAAATGATTTCTAGATAATTAGAAGCAAAATTTCAAAGATAAAGAAGAGTATTATCTTTCCTACTTACGATTATTCTATATTTTATAGCTTTGTCCACCTGACCATTAGCCAGTTGGATAATGAAAAAGTATAACATCTAGTTGATTCCTTTAGTTTTAACAAGACACTGAACTGCTCATCTTTTCATGATAGTGACTTATACTGGGTCCTAACTTTCTTAAGTATTTACTCTTAGCCTCATTAACCTCTACGTCAAACATTTCATGACTTCCTTTTCTCCTCTATTTCCAACAGAAGTGTTTTTTTTTCTATATGAGCTTTTATAAAATTGCATTTCTTCTTCTAGGTAGTGTAATTGCATTCCTAATGTGATCTAAGAAGCTACAGGTCTATCTACAGACTTGTATAAATAAAATCTATAGAATCCTGCCCCAGTGTGCTAGAAATAAGGACCTAGAATACAAGAAATCTAATATTTAGAGATGGTTTCTAATGATGTAGACAGTGTTAACACGTATTACTCAATTCAGTCTTTAAAACAGTCCATGTAGTATCTAAGCACCATTTTACAAGAGGATAGAATTTCAGCTGTTTCACTAGATTCCATGCTGCATGCAAAATGCTCACTTACCTGATAAAAATGAACATATATTCCATAGGTTGTAAAAAAACAAGAAGTTGAATAGAGTTTTCTAACATTCTTTCAAACAGGATAAAAGCATAAAATTAGAAATAGTCAT
The DNA here is from genome assembly GCF_003668045.3 of Cricetulus griseus. Lineage (NCBI taxonomy): Eukaryota > Metazoa > Chordata > Mammalia > Rodentia > Cricetidae > Cricetulus > Cricetulus griseus. Next base: position 48,662,744 of record NC_048604.1, read on the forward strand.
TTAATATGACAAAGAAAATGAACTTCAACTGTATTTCTTTTAAATAAACAATGCAGATAATGGCTTTACAGGTAGCTATAGACTCAATCACTCTCTGGAGCTTGCCTAGCCAATACAATCATATTGGTAAATTTCTACACTCCTCAAAAACCAACTAGTGGTTTTATCATCATGTTTATTCACCACGAGACTCTAAATGAAAGCACATTATAGTAAACAAAGGGTGATTGACTAGACTCTGAGCAATGGAGTTAAATCTACCTGTTTTAGTGGTTCATAAATTGAATATAAGTGAAAGAATTCTAGACATCGTAAAGATAGAAATTTACAATTATATAACAAGAAATAGTATAAAACCAGCATGATTATATTTATATTTTGATTTTGTTGAGGTCCTTATAAAGCCATTGTGTATCTATTTAAGTTTCCCTTGATGAAATATTGAAGAAGGTATACAGGAAATGACTGAAGAATATAGATACACACTAAAATAATTGAGTTTGTGATTTAATCATCTTATATTGTATCCTCTTAGAAGGCTCAAAGTACTGAATTTTGAATATCTAATACTATCAACTTGTCAATAAAGGAAATACAAATATCTAAGGAAACATATCAAAGTTATAAGAGAAGATAAATATAACATGAGATACTGTGAGAGAACTTTTACATTTACATATACCACTTTATTTAGTACTGAAAATCAGTTTGTGAGCTTCTTCTTCTCTAAAACTTTGGAAAGTAAGTCCTATAAATCTTTGATGATTTGCCCTCACTCACATATCAAAAAACTGGGAAAAGTTTTCAAGTACTTCAATGCTACTGCAATATAATAAAAAAAGTCATAGCATAGTTGTAGAATGAAGGCATTATTTGCAGATAATTAAGTAGGGATCATGCCACAGTTTTCCATGGGGGAATTTGCATACAAATGATCAGTCACAGGAGTTTTAAGGTAAAAACAGATTGGTTAGCTATATGTCTCAGTAGTAATTTCAGTAGTATGATGATTGCTATAAAAACTCATGATTGTAATTAAAGTGACCAATAACTAATTATAGTGACTTGAATTAGGGAACTGTGGTAATTTAAATGAAATGTTTCCATAATTTGGGGATTTAAAATAAATTTGGTCCTCAGTTGGGAGCATCATTTGGGGAGACTTAGGAAATATGCCCTTTTTTGTGGAAGTTTGTTGCTGGAGACAGTCTTTGAGAGATTAAAACTTGTCCCATTTACTCTCTTAGCTTCCTCTTTGCCATTGAAGTTATGATCTCCTATCCTGCAGCCTCTACTCTGAGACCATGGACTCTAATCTAATGGAATCATAGCCTAAATAAACTCTTTATTCTAAATTTGACTTAAACATGGTATTTTATCACAGAAGTAGAAAAGTAAATAATTTATGGACTGCCCGATAGAAAATAAACAGAGGCTTACTGAAAACATTATAAAAAAATTAATAGAGCTAGACAACTAATCACATGTAGGTAGTGAGAGCAGGTAGTCAATGAAGACTTCAAGATTGCAGCTTGAATTGCCTCTGGGAAATCTGTATAATACACTAAGACTAATAAGAGACGATAATTACAAATGTGTCAATAAAGACAGAATTTATATTCATATATGATCAGTTTAAGTTGACACTAGAATATCTGGGTGAAGACTTATATAAGAAGTTGGAGGTAATGGGCACAGTTCAAGAAAGTGATATAAACTTGTATGAATTTCAACTCAAGGACTTTTAGACAGTAGATAAAATTGTGGAAGAACATGACATTGCTCAAGAAGAGCATAGACAGTGAAAAGAGGACTGACTGACAATGACATCCAACAAGACAATTAAGTTTAATTGGAAGACAGTATAAAGGAAGGAAACAGTGGTGTAATTGGTAAAAATTACCTAAGCATTAGTGAAATAAAGTTGGAATAAAGACAGAACTGATACATGGAAGAAAGAAGTTCAAGAAGCAGGAAGTTGTCAGTAAATACAGATGTCAAAGATCATTTGAAAACAAACAAAAACCCTAGGGCCTGAGTTCAGTAGGTAAAGTGTTTGCATCTAAAGCATGGGGACTGAGATAAAGATTCAACAGTGGCATATATCTGTAATCCACCACCGGGAAAGCAGAGTTAGGTGGGTCCCTGAAGCACACTGGATAGCAAGCCTAACTGAATTGGTGAGCTTCCCAAGTTCTGTGAAAGTCTTTACCTCTATAATGTAAGATTATGACAAAACAGGACACCCAACATTGGCCTCTATCATCCATGTGTACACACACCCACTCATGCACCTGCACAAAAATATTCACATACATGAAAAATGCATATACCACACATATACACAATGCAATAGATTCAGAAATTGGGAGATTATTGATGGTGCTTTTTAAAAACTGAAATGATATTGGTTAAGAATTAGAGAAGCACAGACAATTCTCACAGACACACCACTTATTTTAACTAAAATAAGCTTGGTAGTAATAAGAGTCTGTCTAGAAGAGCAGCCAGAAAGTGCATCTTAGTATTATAGCATTAGCATATAACAAATGCAAAAATGCTGCCACACAAATTACTCTCTTCTGCAACCGTCCAGTCAGTTACATAAAGACATTGTTGTTAACCTCTTGGGCTTCCCCAGGCTACATAATTGATATAAAAAATTTCATCAGCTTCAGAGCAATAGGCATTGATCAACATATTTTCTCTAACTTCAGACTATCTTTATAGTCCCTATTTATCTGTATTTATCTTTTTTGCTCTATTCATTGGTCTCTGGTTACTATAATTTGCCTGAATTGGGTGTGTGTTTTATGTTATAATACACAAGACAGGAAATCCAGATATTGGTTTCACACTGAGCAATACAAACAATTCAGCATTTCCTGCCCTGTTCCATGAGAGAAATTTCACAGCAATCTGTCACTGCTAAATAACCCCGATTTGACCCAGTTTCTACTAAAGCTAGGTCGTAAGACAAGCAAATATTGGTATGCACAATTATTATTTTAGTTGCACTTACAAATGTGATTTATGCCAAAATATCATTTCAATTTAAAGCATGCCATTTTCTCCTAACTTATTTCTTTCTGTCTTTCCTCCTTTTGCTCCTCACTCCTGCCTATTTTTAATAACTACTGGCAATTTGGTGGCAAATTTTGCTTATTACACAAGCTGTCTTTTGAGTATGTTCTTTTTCACTTCCCTTTCCTACTGTGTTTAGAGTCAGCAAGGAGCATGGAAGGTAAACCCGTTTGCATTTATTATTTGTCATTTGTCATCAAAAATGCCAACTATTGTTGGAAAATACGGCTTTATTGCCCCTCCCCAAACCATAAGATCTGACTGATTCCATCTGCAATTAATTCCCTAAGTCTTAGGTTACTATCCCTATCACAATTCACACTACTATTCTATGTATAACTGTGAGCCACATAAAGGAGTCTAAGAATAGGGTTTTGCAAAATAATAATGTGTATTTTTCACATTTGACAATAATGGTATTCATACTTATGAAAGCTTTGCTTTCATTTCAACTTTTAATTAGTCTTTATAATAATAATTAATATTTCCTGCTTCATACACTACAATCATTCTCTTTAGAGAAATATTTTTTAAAAATTGGTAATTAGCATTCAGACTGCTAATGAAAATGTGAAAGTACTGAAGTTACAAATAGATATAATGGTAATCACTGACTTTCTTTAGTTTTATTCATGTTTGTCAGCTTCCCCAAAGTAAGCAAATTCTCTAATGTAAACAAGTTAAAATTGGGATGCTAAAATTCTCTGGGGGAGAGAGAGGAAAGAAAGGTAATCCATTATTCGAGTGGCAAACATTATTGTCTGTTGGAAGAATATTTGCAGTCCTCATCTATAGTAATTGAATTTGAAATTATTTCAGGAGTTGGCAGCAATAAGCTAGATATTATTTTATAAACATATATATGCTTCCTTCATTCTGTTTTAAGATATATGCTGTTTGTATCTTTTAGGATGGAGGAAAAGTTTCACAAAAGCAAGTTGTTGACAGGAAGTTGGTATAACAAGTGTCAGAAACTATTGGGCTGAGGCTTGGTGTGCACCAATTTCTGCTTTGAAACCTGCTATAATTCTCTCAGTGGTGGTCCAAATCCAAATCAGATCACACCATAGAAGACTGATTTTGTATGCTCTGTGCCAATTTCAATCTACTTCCATTATTTTATCTGCCAACAAGTGGATTAAAGAAATACATATGTTTATAAAATGAAAAAGATTAGCAGGATGATGTGATTGGTGAATGGAGTTTCAAGCTGACACACACAAATCTCTAAGACCACATGACCAGCAATCACCTAGCCACCTTAGCACTTTTCATTTTAATGCAGCTATAAACTGATTGCTATTTGTGTTAACCCTGTAGTGCTACCAGAGAATTGGAGATGAAAAAAAAAAAAAACAGGAAAGCCAAATTTTCTAGGGTGAGGACAGAAACATTTTCTTTTGTTCAGGGGAAGATTGTAAGTCTTTTTATACTTGGCTCAAATCAAGAAGAAACTGCACATACCCACACTCTAAACAAGCTTTTAAGTGAAAGGTTAGCTTTGCTCAAAAGTCTGAATTCTACCTGCATCACAGCAACTTCAAACAGTCTATAGACAGTCTTCAGAGATTTGGATACAGTTGCAAGGCTATTAAAAATGCTATGGGCTTTAGATTTTGACAGAGTACAAGGGCTGATTCTTTTATTTGAAAGTATAATTTTCAAGGGAGAAAGGGGGATAGTTAGAAGAAAGTAAACAATTTCTCTTCACTGGTTTTACTGAAAAGTGTTGGCTGTATTTAAGTAAACAGAGGATCCATGGTATTGGAAAATACTATTTTAAGTGGAAAAAATTAGATGGCTACAAGAAAATGTAGGACAATTATAATAGTGTATAGTGAAGGGGAGTATCTTATAGTAAAGGATTTGAATACCAGTTGGAAGGGATGACCAAACAGTTCCTTTTGATATAAGCTACCTATTCTACAGAAGCATTAGAATCTGATTAAAGCTTGACAAAAAGTCACTGAGTAATTCTGCTTTTGTCCCTCATCAGAGAATTGAAAGTAAAAACAATATGGGATGAAAGCTGTGGACCTAAAGAATGGGGGGGGGGACAGTTTACAACAATTTCTATTCCGTCAACTTGTACAGAAAAGAACAATTTTATACTTCAAAAATATCTCTATTATTGTCTCTTGGGATTAAGGGCACTTTTTTACAAATATTGCTCAAAACATTTTTTTTTTATTTTAGAGGCACTCTTATTTACATACCCATCCCCCCATTCCCCCACCCTCCCATCTTCCCATGTTCCCCCAACCCCCCAACCCACCCCCACCTCCTCACCAGGGATAGTGAGGCCCTCCATGGGGGACCATCAATGTCTGTCATATCATTTCAGGGAGGGCCTAGAACCTCCTTGCTGTATCTGGGCAGCAATAGTATCCCTCCCTAGGAAATGGGCTTAAGGACACACTTTTAATACCTGTGTGTTTCACTAATAAATGATAGCGAACTGCACAGCCTGATATGTGAATAAGCTGCATTTATTGGAGTGATAGCTCTAGAAGATCCAGACTATCCTGGAAGATCTGCCATCTGTCTATACAGAAATATGACACACGTATATTTCATATCTTCAAGGTTCCTCAGCTTCTAAAATTCTTCCCGGCCCTCTTGATCTAAGTTCTCCTGTTGCCATAATGCTGTCCCTCTCCTTTCCCCTTTAGCACAGGCTTGCCCTGTGAGAACAAGGTGAGATCACCTCACAGGAAGAGGCCACTCAAAGAATGTCCCACAAAATACATTCTCTCATTCCCACTTTAGAGCAAGTTTCCACTCTCCAAAGTCCCTCATTCACTTTCTCTACTTCTTCAAAGAAATGTCATACAACATCTCTTACTACAGTTTGAGCCCCAAGCATTCCTACCATATTCTTTTTACCTGCTTAAAAGTAGTGCTTATACAAGAGTTACTTCTTCTGGCTCTTCATTTGCTCCAGGTCAAAGTAATGAAAAAAGATATACTATGGTTTATTTTATATGAGAAATATTTTTAAATAATTTTAGAGAATTTCATATGTAAGCACAATCATCCCCACTCCAATTACTCCCATATCCACCTCTCAAATTCATGAACCAATGCCCTCTTTTTCTACTATCTATCTATCTATCTATCTATCTATCTATCTATCTATCTATCTCCCTACTGTTATGAAATATTATTTTAAGATGTGTTATACTCATTTACACTATGGAACATTTGTTTAATGATACAAACATGTTTTGCATTACTTTATGTTGCATTTGTTTAACTATGTGAAGCTGTGTTACTGTTTGGAAGACCTGATTGATCTAATAAAGAGCTGGATGGCCAATAGCAAGGCCAGAGAAAGGATAGGCAGGGCTGCCAGTCAGAGAGATTAAATAGAAGGAGAAAATGAGTGAAAACAGGAGAATCAAGGTTCGAGAAAAGAAGGGGCCAACCACCCACCCACATAGCCAGACACAGAATAAGAAGAAAAGGTATATGAAATAGAGAAAGATAAAATCCCAGGGGAAAAAAAGATAGATGGGATAATTTAAGAAATGCTCACTAGAAGTAAGCCAAGATATGGCCAGGCATTTATAAAAAAAAAATAAGCCTCCATGTGATTTATTTAGGATCTGGGTGGTGGATTCCCTAAAGGGTAAAGAGTGAAAAACAATATACCTATCTACTGATCTATGTATCTACCTACCTACCTACCTACCTACCTACCTATCTACCTACCAACTTACCTATCTACCTACCTATCTACTTATCCACCTATCTATTCATCCATACATCTGTATCTATGTCATAGTAAGTCCAATTAGTGTTCTCTATATGCTTATGGGAGTAGGGTTGACCACCAGGGAATGAGAAATCCATCAGAAGGCTCATCCCTGAAGAAAATTTATTCTCTCTCCTTCAACAGTTGTCAACTGCCTGTATAACCTCAACTAAAAAAGGGGGGCTTTGTGAGCCCTTCCTCTAGACATCCTGGAATGTTGAGTGCTATGACTTTGTACAGGCAACTACAGCTTTTAAAACTTCATGGTATGTCATCCCTGTCATGCCCAGAACTACCTAGCATTATGAGAACTCTTTAAAAATAGTCTTAACCTAAGCTATCAAAAATGAAATCAGCACTTCAGGGATAGTGGATATCACAACAATACAAAAATAGTATTTCAATGTCAAATTCATGATGGTATTATCTGCATTAAAGTATGAGGAAGACTATCTTGTTTCCCCCTTATTATAAATATTTACAACTGCAGAAAGTCCTTGTGCCACACAAATGCAAGAACATAACCTGCTGGAAATTGGGGAGAACCACTTCTGGAACACTGGGTAATAGGTAAGCAGGGTTTTAGCACTGTTACTTGACAATAACTGTTAATAGTGACAGGATTTTATTGCAAGCATCACATTTAAAATGTTATTTTCCATTTAAGTAAGATAAGATTTTGAGGGCCAGAGTGATTTCAGACCCTTACTGGCAGTGTAGACCATTTCTTGGTGGTTTCTTTGAATGGAGAAGCATCAGCTGAGCAGCCAGACTCACCCCTAATATTAGTGAAGTTGCTTTAAGTACTCCACAGATACCTTGAGAAGGCCCCATGGCAATGATGACTATCAAAGCACTCTATGTCCCCAGGGTATAGCCCAGCCTTGACCATATCAAACAGCTGTACCAGATCTGTTTGCCATCACAAATCTTGATTGAACTCTAGCAGCTACTTTCACCCAGGCCAGATGGAGAACACTTTCTCTAGTCGCCCAGAGGAAGGCCTGTGATTGGTGCAACAAATCATTCACTTGCATAAATGACTGCCATGATTGCTGCAAATACCCTTACCATACTTATTTATGGCTGTATCACCTGCTGTTCAGGCCACTGTGTAAGCCAGCTAGGAAAGTCTCTTTTGTTGCACCCAAGGATTGCAACATTGTACCCATAAAAATATTTATTTCAACTTGGCTTTTCTGGCTAGCATTTGCTCTGTATCATTGATGGAGTGGTCTGAGCTGGTAACACAAACGGAAATGGTGGAAGTGGCTATGGAGTGACAGTAACAGCAAAGGCAGCATCAGAGACAGAGGTAGCAAGAGTAGGGGAAAAAAAACAGCTGAGGCATTCCAAACAGGAGAAAACATAAGCTCTCAGTTGATGAAAACCTTTCAGGGTTCCAAGCCTTTAAAAGTCAACGATCTCAGGTATGGTAGTCTCAAATTATAACACAAGACACTCTGAAGAGGCAAGAATACCAACATCTTACACCTAAGAGTTTAAGACTAGCCATCTGAGAGCCCACTACTGGTTGCAGAGGAACTGAAGGTTCCAGTACCTGAGAACTATTCGGAAGTTGTAACATAAGCAGGGAATATTTGATTAGGCTCCTTATGGCTGGTGCTGTTGTTCACTATACTGCTGGAAGCTAAGGAGTACAATAGCAGCCAGTTACCCTGCCACTGATGATTACAGACTAGAACAGTAAGAGTTACACCCAAGTAACCAGAACCATTAGTCCTTGGCATCAAAAGCCCAGAGCAATAGGCTCCTATCCTAGATCACAAAGCTTGTAACCATAAGTCTTCAGGTCATCTAGAGCAGTCACAAGGCCTTAGGCACTCACAGGCCCATGAGTGTCACTGAAGAGCTTCTCTCATCCTCTTGATTTGTACACATACAGAACAAAAGTGCCCAATCTAGACAATTCTTTGCAGCCATATGCCTATGAAAAAGTTAACAGGAACATGAAAACAAAGAAATATTGGTGGCTCAATTATTGTTCATATACTTCTCACCACGACATGCCTCTTTAATGACTATTTTCTAGAATTCAACAGCAACTGAGTTTCAGAAGTTAGTCTCAGAGAAGGAGAACATGTGACCAAGCCACACAAAGTATGTCTGAGAATTTCTTTTAAACTTTAGGTTTAAATGCAGCTTGATTTTTGTAAATACATCAGTCCAATATAGTAAGAAATTAACATAGCTCCTATCATTCTATCTCCTACAGTCATTCAACTCATTATAGCTCTAAACCCTGACAGCCCATTACCCCCATATTCTAAGACAGAATTTCCCAGCTAACCATCTGTCTATATTTGTAGTACTCTATCAACCCTCATCATTTATTTTATTTTATTTTATTTTATTTTTGAGACAGGGTATCATTCCAGACTAGCCTGGAGCTCATTGTATACCCAAGGCTGTTGTCAAACTACTGTGTGCTCCTCCTGTCTCCAAACTGTGCTACCATACACAACTTTTCTAAGAGTAGACCATTGAATAAAGTCAACCTCTGCTTTATCTCTGAGCATAGCTTCTTGCTGCTCTGACAGATAAATTACAAAACAGGAATGGTGGTCATGCCGTTAAGTCACAAGTATATAAAATTTGATTCTCCCTTGTTTCTCTTTTACCAAATGCTAACAATTACAACTGATAAGAAAATAGTAGTTATTTGACAATTCTGAGCACCAGTCAGGATAAGCAACTTAGCAATGAAACTGCTCTCACCATACAGAGCTGCAGTAACTAAAAGGTCAACCCTGTTTTGCTATCTTCTAATTTTCAAAATATCTACAATGACTATTGTTGAGAGAAGCACGAAAAAAATGCCAATTGGAAAGTAAATGAATTACCACATTATTTAAGTCCTTCAGGTACTCTCAGTGGCTTCAAAAATACTATTGGCAACGAGTGTCTAAGCAATATACAAAGTGGCTTGATAACAAGAATTCTGTGAAGGGCTTCTGCTTCCATTGTGTGTGGCCTCAGAGAAAAATACAGGATCAAGCTTTTCTTTCTACAGGAGCCCCAGGGCTGTAGTGGTAAAAATCTCCCAAGAGAGGCAACATATCACCTCCCATACCTTAATCACTCTAAAGTAAAAATGACTAATATTTTGTTCTGAAATAAGATTCTTGTAAGGAAACAGAAAACCTCAAGGACTGGATTTACTTCAGGCTTCTGATTTTCCAGCCTTGCCAAGAAAATGATAAATCTCTTCGTTTGCATTTCTAGATTAACTGGAATCAATAGTACCTACTTTACCAGGGACTTTCTGAAAAGTCCAGCCATGAGGGAAAAGGTTGTTTCCACATCAAGGTCCTCTCACTGCTGTAGCTATTGCTGAAATTCTTTACTTCAATCCCCATCTTTTGTAGGGGGTTTATCTTCTGTGGTTTAATGCCCAAATTCTCTGCTTTTGTTTTTGGGGAGAAGAATTTTTTTTTCTCTTTTAGGCTTTAAATAACGTGTTCACTCTGAGTTTTCACATCTATGTCAGTATTACTGACAGAGACAGCCACCTGTTGGCCTGATGTTAACTTAAGTGGTCTGGTCCTGAATTAGGCCCCTCACAACTTGATTTGATTAGCACATCTTTACCACCACTTCCCCTCACACACACACTCTTCTCCATTTTGTCTCGGGAATACAACAAAAGTCTAACAATTCCATTCTGTTTGAATAACAATGGGCTCATGGTTACACAGACAGTTAATGTGAATATGCATACGTCTTACCTCACACTAAAAGGAGAGGTGATACTGAGGACAAGAAGGAGCTTGAAAGCACAAAAGGCAGTACCTAAATTTGCTTCTCTGGAGGCAATCTGGCTAACATTTGACAGGACAAGGATGAGTCTGTGGTGGGTTAGACCACTTTTTCCTTGACTGTGATTGCTTGGAGGTGCATGTCCTTGGCCTGCTACTGAAACTTTATATCACTTTGGTACACTGAAGATTGACTAGGTGGGGCAAAGAGTTGTTGAATCTCTGTCCCTCTTGCCCATGTAGCCACTGTTAGGTCCAAAGAATCACCCCCAAAATGGCAATGCTGGTGATAACATTCTAAAAAGAAGGACTCTAACCAGTTAAACAGAAGAATCATTACTGAATAAACAGAAGCCAAAATTCACCTTTCCTCAGGAGTCTCATAAGGCAGGTTTCTGTTTACCGGGAAAAGTACTACCTCCTTTATCTGCCCCAATGGTCAGTTACCATGGCAATGGCATCTAGTTCCTGGTTAAACTGAACAGCCTGCATCAGCTCAAAGACCCCCATCCTTTAACTATACTATAAATACACTTGCTTTACCACCAGGTTTCTGCCCTCTATTCCAGGAGTATGGCAGTTTGTTCCCCCAATAAAATTTTCTTTCTACCTACAGAATGGTCAACTTCAGTGGTTTCACTGCACCTTCGCTTATAATCACACTGAATACTTGATGGCACATGTTGTGGCCTCCAAGTTCTATAACAAGGTGACCAAATACAAAGGGCACTGTTAAGCCTCTGCATCAAGGATAACTAGAACACTAGTTGTGCTTTGTACTTTGTTAGGCTGTGTTCCCCTAGTTGTTAGAGATCATTTTCTGTCCTTTCCAATATACTTTCTTGGACTTTAACAGTATTTTGTCAAACTCTAGGATCATAATACATATCTTGTTTTTGCAGCACTTTTTCAGAGAGTAAAAGATACATAGGTTTTTGTGGGTGTTTTGTTTGCTTTTTTAAGAGGTAGCATCATGTATCTTTAGTAATAGTTCATATGCAAGGGAAGTCAATAAGATGTATACTTTGCTTTCAGAGAAGAGGGGGAAAAGTCACATTTCAGAGATCCCCATGAACTTATATGCCTTGGCCGTTGAAGCCAAGTGAGTTTAGCCCCTCCCCGCAGGGGGTAGTTCAGTGGAAGTGAATACACTTCTGGTAGTAACCAAAAAGATAAGAGAAGTAGGCTTTCTGGGGCAATGACATTCCATTACATCTGGGCAACCTGACATACACATATCTCCACAAACTGATTGTCCTCCTGAGGAGTATAAATGCAGACTCAGCTAATGAATAATATAAAAGCATTCGGACCAAAATGCAACATGTGGGGAAGGACAGAAAATAGTTCGCTTCTTTGACCTTGCTGTATTTACCAAGGGAGAAAAAAATGAAACCAAGCAAACAATGGTAAGAATGAAAACTCAAAAGACAGCTAGCTCCATTTGCTGAAAAGTATGTCATTCACGGGGAGTAGTTAATCTTTTCCTTGTGCCCTGATACAATAATTGAGATGCCAGAAAACACATTATGAAAGGGTACTACATTAGGAGTTATAAACTTCTAATGCATTAACCAACACAAGTCAGAAAACATAGCACTACAAAAACCAGAGGCTGGATTCCTTCAACTGCATCTAGAAGGTCATATATCTATAGTATAACTTTAACTGTGATCAGAGATAAGTTCTTAGTGTAACTATATGCATTAAGCAAAGGACACAGGGAGACCTCAATAAGGGAGGAGAGACAGACTTTGTACAATAATATTCTTCTCAGTAATACACATTGCAGGAAGAAACCATGTCAGCAATATTATCTTTTATCATGAAGGACAATGAGATACCTAACAGCTGTTTCACATTTTTAAAGCCATTCCAATCTCAATGAAACATGCTTGGGAAGGATATGGAAAATAAACCATCCCCAAACCCTCCTGTAATGAGGCAAATACCATTAGAAACAAATGGGCTGCTTGGGGTTTGCTTCTACCTCTTGGAGACAGTAAAAGGCCATGGAATTACAAACACTGGTTTCAATAAACTTTTGATCCTGAAATATTATGTGGCAGCTCAGCAGCTACTTTCAAATTTTATTTCCTCTGCTATAACTAAACAGAGAAAGTATAATTTTTGCACTATCAAACTGCATTAGTACATGTAGTTAGTTGATGCCAAATTTGAGTTGTTAGATGAGAGGCCATGAAAGGAGAAAGGGGTTAAAATTAATTTCAGTTTAAAGGAGATGAGATCTGCTCTCTTACCAAATTTTCAACTATGGGCACAATGTTGTTCAGCAGATGCTCAGAACTCTGCATTTTGCAAGACTGAAACTGTACACCCATTGAACATCCCCTGCTTTCCTGCGCCCTGCCGCCCCTGACGATGCCTATTTTCCTATGTGTTTCCAGGAGTATGACTACTTCAGATTGCTCATCTAAAGTGGGATACAGCAGCATCTGTTCTATGACTATCTTATGTCAATTAACACAATATGAACAGGTTTCACCCATATTTTAGCATATGATAGCAGTTGTCTCTTAATATGGATTAATCGCTTACTGTCCTGATACCCAGTACATGGGAAATATTTAGATTCTGCATATGAATTTAGTTCTGAACTGCAAATTTCCTATTCAGTAGCTATAAAACTCAACATGTTTTTCTCCAAGTCATTAAATGTGATCATTTCTTATTCAAAGTTAAAATAGCAATCATCCCTAACTAAAGAGTTTCAGATACATTGACACATTTTTTAACTGTTAAATAATAGAGAGCTCAGTAGAATTGAAGAGGATGTATATATTCCTTCGAGGGACTTTATGAATGCAAATAATCTCGCAGTTTGGAGGATACACAGTTTTTATAAAAATTGATCTGTTTTTCATTTGATAATGGAAATGCACGTGGCTACTTGCATTTCAGAAGAAAACTGCAAAAGACATTAGAAAATACATGGGGAAAACAAACATTGAAGAAAAAAGATGCAGCCAAAAGAGAAGAAATAGGTAAGAAAAGCGACAGATGCATTACGTTTCTAGAAGTCTCCAGCTTCATTTTTAAACTTTTTCCTTACCTCCAATATCAAATTTTTAATCACAGTAACCATTTGAAAGAAGAGAGAGTCTTTGTGACCATTATACCTCAATCCTAAAATATAAAATATGCCAGGTGAAACAGGCATAAACCACTACACATTTGGTAACCTGTTATCCAGATAACTGGTACAATATAGATTCAAGTACAGTCCATTTATTAAAATCTTAAGTGTATAAACCATAGTTAGTCCTAGGCATTCAAAGTGATTGGAACAGTTTTTACTTTCAACAATTAATGGTATAGAGATACAACGTGTTTAGAAAATTCACTAACATGTGCAAAATTGTTTTGAAATGTCTGACTTTCTGCAAATGATGTGTTCCTGAAAATTTATACATAAATTAAATTAGTTGAAGGTTTCTCTTCCGGTCACTAGTTTTTGAATAAGCATTCAGAGGATTAATATTAATTATAATTGTTTGGCCAATGGTTCAGGCATATTACTGACTAGCTCTCACAATTAAATTAACCCATATTTACAAATCTCTGTATCACCACATGGCCATGACTTGCCAGTAATGTTCTGGCATTTCACCCCTTTAGTGGCTGAAATGGCATCTGCTCAACTCCGCCTTCTCTCTTTCTCTATCTCTGTTTGCATTTCCTGCCTAATTATATTCTGCCCTGTCAGAGACCTAAACAGCTTTATTCATCAACCAATAAAAGCAACGCATATCCACAGCATACAGAAAGCCATCCACATCATCTCAAAGTAAATTACTTTTAGTAAAGATAGAAATAATTAAAGCAAAATTCTCTCTGTGTATATGCTGTGTGTTAAGGTACATGCACTCACCCATGTAAGCACACATAGCAGCCAGAGGTCTGCACTGGATATATGGTCCCTATCATTCTTCACCCTAGTTTTTGAAACAGATTCTATCATTGAACTAGCCAATGAGGCCTCAGGACCTGCTTGTCTCCACATTCACAGTGCTAGTGATTCAGGCATACCCCACTATACCCAGATTTTATGTGGGTGCTACGGATGGAAACTCTGGTCCCCACACTTGCGTAGGAGGCATTTTACCCCCTCCATTGCCCCTTGCCACAGCAATACTATTTTGAAAAACTGAATAAAAAATAATATACTCCAATAAGCTTTGGGAAAATATGGGATTCTTTAGAGGTCAGTAAAATTTTTTGTTAGGGTAGAATAATTCTTGAAAGTTATTCTGTAAATAATTCTTTAAAAGTATCTTTAAACAGAATGATATTCAAAATAAAAAGGTCGTTCACCAACAGGACTCTACACAGAGTTTGGCCTAAAGAGATCTTTGGGCTTTCTAGTCAGTGCAGAGGAAGAAAGGAAAAGTTTGTCCCGGTATGAATGGAAGGTTCCCCTGGTTTACAAGAGGCCTGGAAGAAGCTTAGTGTCTTAGCTAGGGTTTCTGTTGTTGGGACAAAAACAGCATGACCAAAAAGTAAGTTGGGGAGGAATGTGTCTATTTGTCTAATGTTTCCACATTGCTGTTCATCACCAAAGGAAATAGGAAGGGGAACTCAAGCACTGCAAGATCCCCGCGGCCCTCGCTGAAGTTGAATCCATGGAGCCCTGCTTCTTACTGGCTCGCTCTGCTTGGCTTGCTCAGTCTGCTTTCTTATGGAAACCAGGAACACCAGCAATGGGATGGTACCACCGACTATTGGCTGGGACCTTTCCCATTGATCACTAGAGAAGAAAATGCCTTACAGCTGGATCTCATTAAGGCATTTACTCAATTGGGGCTCCGTCCTCTCCGATGACTCTAGCTTGTGTTAAATTGACACACAAAACCAGCCAGTACAGTAGGTGAGTCTTCCAAACTCTGAGGCCAGAAATGTACAATCCTAAAAAGCCTACCTGCATTACAGTCATGTCTTTCTGCACATGTGGAGCACTGAACATTTTAAGAACCTTGTCTCTAATGAACTGCCAGTGAATGACAAAAGAAAATAATAAATCAAAAACACCCAATAAACTTAGGTGTTGTAGAAAACCTCTGAAATCCCAGCATTCGGGTGGCTGAGGCTAGTGATTATAGTTTGGGGCCAGTTTGCAATACTCAGTGAGATACTGTCTCCAATAATAAACAAATAAAAAGCATAGTATCCAGCCAGCAAGGAAGAGATGGAACATTGACCAGGACAAGAGGAGTACCTGTCCATCTGAAGTAAACCCCTGGGTAATTCTAGTGAACACCTGGCTAGACTCTTTTAAGTAGGGGATAGTTTCCCTTGAGATCGAAACTGAGTAAAGTAGAAGGTAAAAAGAACAACTAATATTTAATACCTATTAAAATTTTAAAGCAGAAATAGGAAGTGATAGAAATCATGGAAGGAGAAGTGGAGATAAGAGCCTTAGAAAACATAACTAGGAGACCCATGTGTATCAAAAGGATATCGGGAACCAAATGGGGATAGGCAATACACAGGCAGTAGAGGACAATTTCCCAGAACTGAGGAATCAGCTAATTGCACAGACTGAAGAGATCACCAAATTCTAGCTAGAATTGATGAAAAAAGGCACAGCTGTAAAAGTACTGAGCTGGGAGGATAAAATAACTAAAACGTTTCCACTCGTTCAGCAAATACTGGATAAGCACTGTCAGTCAGTCATGAAAGGATTGGAAAGTCATTTTACTTTCCAGGAGTTGACATATTCAAATACCTTACCCCTTTCTTTCTTTGAAACAACCTTTGGGGGAAAGGCCAATCCGGCATAATTGTTACAATCAACGTTCTGCTTGCACTTATAAAGTTGAATGTAGACCGAGATGGGGTTTAAGGCTTTGCACACAGGTGTTACTTCAAATTATGACCAGCAGCCTTGAGTAGATCCTTACAACTTCCCAATAATTCTACCATATTTCCTTATCAAGTTAGTTCACATACTCTGGAATGATGATATCAAACTTATTGTTGTTTCAAACTTTCAACCTCCCTTCCTTTCTTCACCTCTCTCCTAATAAATTAGGAAGGTTGAAACAATCAGGTAATAATATGCAGAGGGCCCTGTTAAGGCTTATTGGGAAATTAATTTACTAAAATGTATATATCCCTAATCTTGCTCTCTTCTATTCTTCCCCTGACTCAACCTTCCTGCTCCCCATGTCCTCCTCTCCCCTCCTCTTCTCTCCCTCTTTTTCTCCCTGCTCCCTCTCCCCTCCTCCCATGTTCCCAATTTGCTCAGGAGATCCTGTCCCATTCCCCTGAAAGAGAAATCTGGCACTGGGGAGATTTCCAGAGATCTACAAGGATGAAACCAACTGGCAATCTAAGCAATAGTGGAGAGGCAAACTTAAATGCCCTTCCCTGATAATGAGATTGATGACTACCTTATATTCAATCCTAGAGCCTTCATCCAGTGGCTGATGAGAGCAGAGGCAGTCACTCACAGCTAAACACTGAACTGCACTCCTGGATCCCAGTTGCATAGAGAGAGAGGAGTGATGAGCAAAGGGGTCAAGACTGGAAACCCACAGAAACAGCTGACCTGAACAAGGGGGAGCTCATGGACCCCAGACTGATGCCTGAGAGGCTATCATGGGACTGATCCAGATCCGCTGAACGTGGGTGTCAGTGAGGAGGCCTTGGCAATCTCTGGGGCTTTGAGTAGTAGATCAGTATTTATCCCTGGTGCATGAATGGACTTTGGGAGCCTGTTCCACAGACTTTGGAGATCCCCCATGAAGGTTTTCACCCTCCCTGGGCAACAGGGGTGATGAGGTGGGGCTTTGGAGAGGGCTGGTGGGGGACAGGGGAGGAATGGAGGAGGGAAGGGAGAGGGAGCCGGATTGACATGTGAAGCAAGATTGTTACTAATTTAAAGAAAAAATAAATTTAAAAAGAGACAGAAAAAGTGTATATACCCAGTATATTACCAGAGAAACTTTCCTAAGGGATCAAAAGAAAAATATCACAGCCAGGCATTGGTGCCACACGCCTTTAATCCCAGCACTCGGGAGGCAGAGGCAGGTAGATCTCTGTGAGTTCGAGACCAGCCTGGTCTACAAGAGCTAGTCCCAGGACAGCCTCCAAAGCCACAGAGAAACCTGGTCTCCAGAAACCAAAGAAAAAAAAAAAGAAAAATATCAGCTGGATTTCAGCCAAAACCCCACTAATCACGTGACCTCTGTAAATTCGTACTTTAACTTGAGGGCCACAATTATTCTTGTGGTCTCCCAGAACTAGCATAGATTTAGAAACAGTATCCAGTAGACCCTGGAAAGTTTGGTTTTTTCTTACACCCAGTGTACAGTTACCCTTGTAAAAGGCTGAGGAAGGGCTAAAAGTAAAACTCTTAGGTATTGTAGCATGATTGTTCCTCAGGAGGACCAATTCACCCATTAATATAAAGGGTTTGGGGTCTGCAAACTGACTCAAGTCTGGAAATCGGTTCATGGCTGAGATGGCCTCTTGCCACAAGCCACTGAAGGCTTCCTTTCATTTGTTTGAGCATTTGTTTTTGGTTATACATATCAATGCAGTAGGCTTCTTATCTATTTCATGTCTGGAAACACTATGATTGATTAGCCAGTACCAAAGGTCCATATGACTCATGCCACCATAAAATTCACTTTGCCTGTGCTAACTATTATGGGTTTGGCCATTTTAGACATTGCTTTGTCTATGCTGTCCATTACTATAATCACCTTGCCTTTGGTGATTCAGTGCTACCACCTGGTCCACGCTACTTTGGAGCCCAATTAATCCCATTGCATTTCATTCACCCAACTGAGCAGCAATGTCTCCAACCCTAAGATCTGGTGCAAGGAAAGGAACAATAATAAAGCTCTTCAGATATGCTGGTGCCCCACCACCACCATTTTGCCATTCTTTGCTCAATCACAAGTCTCCTTTGGATATCATTTGCTGTTGGGATTTCTTAAAACTTTCACAGACCTGTCATTTCCCTTTAAACCAGAAGTATGTGGAAAACTCATTTCTTTCTTCTTACCAGGGCATTATTTCTGTAATATTACCTGTTCACAGCAAGTAGAATAGCAATGTAAAAATAAATGAGTTTCTTTCACTTGCTTAAAATTAGTGTGATGATACTGTTTGCCAATTCTACAGGATCTAGATCACCTAGGACAGTGCTTCTCAACCTGTGGGTCATGACCCTTTTGGAGGGTAAAATGACCCTTTTCATAAGGGTTCCCCTAAGACCATCAGAAAACACAGGTATTCATATTACAATTCCTAACAGTAGCAAAATTACAGTTATGTTGTAGCAACAAAAATAATTTTATGGCGGGGGGTGGGGGGGTCACCACAACATGAGGGGTTGTCTTAAAGGGTCACAGCATTGACCTAAGAGAAAATTCTGTGGGCATGCCTGTGATGTGAAGAATGTTCTAGATTAAGCTAGCATTTGGGTTCGTTTGTGGAAAATGCTCTAGATTAGACTGAAGGGGCAAGACATGTTGTGGTTCTATTCTCTGGGCTGGCTTTCTACCTAAATAAAAGGGAGACAAAGGAGCTGTATAAGAAAAATCACTGCTCTCTGCTTCCGGGCTGAAGATGGGATGTAAAAATCTGCCTTCAGCCACTGCTGTCATGAATCCCCTGTCATGATGGACTGACCTCTGGAACTATGAGACATGGTAAACTTGTCCTTCCTTCGGCTGTTCCTTCTCATGTATTTTAACAGAGTAGCAAGACAAGTAACTAATACAACAAGCATGCCATTCCTAGGCAAAGAAGGCTGTAAGTCCCACTTCTAGCTAAATGATTTTAATTAGGATTTTGACACACAATGCCATCAAAAATCTGGCAGCTACCTTTCCTTACCATATTAGTAAATCAAATTCTTAGTATTAATCTGCTTTGGTCTATTAAAAGTGCTTATCATAATTAATCACTTTCTCCTTTATAAAAGAGTTTACTGGATCTTCTGTGAATTCTTGGCTGGTTCCTTGTAATCTTTATGACCTCTAAATATTGAAAACATAAAAGATAGCTTCTCAGATCTTATAACTTAGAGATCCATTCTCACTGCCTCTAATGTCTCTGAGGATTTTTGGAACATGAATAATAAAAGACCCAGAGACAGATGCTGGGGTTCATGCTTCAAGATGAAGATCAGAGAAGCAAAGCAGCCAAGTCAGTAGATCTTAGCTCTACCAAGCTGAAATGGCAATCCCATCTCTACCAATCCTCAGAGGCAAAATCACTCAGATCCTGTCTCCTCCTGCCTCTTATTCCTCTCTCCACCCAGCCATATCACTCCTGTCTCCAGCTCCCTTGTGCTGGGATTAAACGTGTAATGACCCCAGATGCTAGGATCACCTTTCTGTGAGCTGTTTCTTTTAGGACTAGATCAAGTTCATGTTGTCAGTATGGCCTTTAACTAAGAGAGCTCAGTCTATTTCTCAATCCTGAGTACTGGCATTAAAGTCCTGGCATTACTCTTTTAGACTGATTCAATTCCTGGGTGTCCTTGAACTCAGAAAAATCCTTCTGCCTTTGTCTCATGAGTCCTGAGATAAAAGGTCTGTGCCACCACTGCCTGGCTTTGATGGCTAACCAGTGTGGCTACTTTGCTATTTTGATCTCCAGTGGCTTTAATAAATCATAAACAATATATCACCACAGGTTTTAAAGAAAGCAATTTATTGAACATCCTCAAATATATAGTGTTTCTCAAAGAGCAAAGAATGTATTCAATGAAAACAGTGATGCATAAAAAGACTTTTAAAATTAAGATGATTTCAAATAAATCAAGTATGTCAACCATCATATTGGGAGAGGACTTCTGCTATTTAAAGACTGAGGTCTGTGGATTGGAATGGTTTTTTGTTGATTTACTGGAATGTTTTTTTGTTGATTTACATGTGTGTTAACAGTCTAATGTGTATGTTTCAGGAAATGTTTTTTAATTAGTTTAATAATGGAAAGATAAGGAATCAAAGAATGAGCAAGATGACATTAGACAACTGCTAAAATAAGCAAGATTATTCAAACAATAGAAAGCAGAGTTTAACTTTAAATTCACAAAGCAGTGTAAGGATTAGTTAATATCAAAATAAGAATTTGTAAATAAGATACATTGTATAGTTATTTTCAAAAGAAACATGAGGTAAGCTTATTAATCAAAATTTTAATATAAAATTGAGAACAAATTTATAAAAGTAGTATTATAGTAATAGAAAGCAATGTATCTCTTTAGAGGTAGATATGGTGAATGTATTAAGTATATATTCACAATACATTTAATATTTAATGCATTAGAAATGACCACATGATTAAGTGATAGTTTTCCAGTGATGTATATGGAATATTTTGTTATAGCTCCATTCACATCCTTCTTATATATCAAAAATTGTACCGTAACAAACCTAACCTGGTAGGGCTATAATTATTGAGGATTCTGAAATCTCTTTTGTGGATCCTAACTGTATTATGAACAAATTTCTACTTTCCTTATCATGTCAAACAACAAATAAGCTCCCAAATCAGTCAGTAATATCATTGCATACAAAACATTTTTAAAGGCTATCTGCATCATTCCTTGATTTAAAAAAAATTCATGCATAGCCCTGAATTTAAGGCAGGTATCATACTCATTTTTCTGAGTACACAACAATGAAACTAAAAAAAACATGTTTTCTGCCCTCCAAATCCAAGATTGTATTGAAGAAAATAGACTGTGTATGGATGTATGGATGTATGGATGTATGGATGTATGTAATCATATGCAAGCAAATCATATAGTGTTAGAAATACTTTTGCTCTCTGGCCTCAAACTCAGAGATCTACCAGCCTCTGCTTCCCAAGTGCTAGGACTAAAGGCTTGCACCACCATCACCCAGTAGTGGGATGCCATACTAAGTCTTAATGCATGGGAGAAAGACTGGGACCTGCCTAAACATATTGATCCAGACTATGTTGACTCCTCATGAGAGCCCTTACCCGTGAAGAGGAGTGGACTGGGGGTGTGCTAGGGGGGAGTGAGGGAGGTGGGAGGAGGCAAGGGGGTGGGAGGAAGAACTGTGCTTGGGATGTAAAATTAAATCCAAAAATTAAAAAAATGGAAAAATAAATACTTTTCTTCTATTTAATGATTTATGAATTCAAATAAGTCTTGTAATTAAAGATATGCCATACTTTAATTAACAGCATTTTGGATTGATTTGGTCATTGAGGACAAATCAGACACTTATTTTGCTGTCCATGATTCTCATCAATGTCTGCCACATGCATAGATATTTTCTTCACTTCATACTTTCAATACAGTCCACGAAATGGAACCAAAAGGCTTGAGGCTTGAGTCCAAATATTATTGAAGATGTTATCTGATGTAAGATTTCTTGAACTTTGGTCATGGAGATAAAGAAGGAAACAAATGGAGCAATTTGTAGAGATTTTGGTCATTGAGTCAAGAGACTACATTGGATGTCAGAGATAAGGTGCTCAAACATGGTTGATAGATATGAACCTAGAATTTTTCATAGAGCATATGAAAAATAATTATAGTAAGATTTACTAGAATAACAAATGTTTTTATTTAAAAAATTTTGTTCCATACTCATATAACAAAAAATTATGTATATATGTATAATATAAAGATGGAAACTAAGAGTTTTAATTCAATTTAACTTACCTCTCATAATACATATAACAATGTTAGTACAATATATTTTAGGTCCCACATCCAATGTAGACATAATGTCCAACATACCTGAGCAATCCATTAGTTGGGTCTGTCTGATGCTTATTTTTTCTTTTATTTTAAAATGTTTACTTACATGTGTGTGCATGCACAAACTATGGTATCCTTGAGTGTGTGAGAACACTATTTGTCGGGTTGATTCTCTCGTACCCCTACATGGACTCCAGGGATTGAACTTTTGTTGTCAGGCTTTCATGACAAGTGCTTTACAAACTGACCCATCTTGCTGGCCCTGAAACTGCTACTTATGTCACATGACTGCTTCATGTTATTAATAATAACCAGAAAGTTTTATGTATTTAAAATTATTTGAACTTGGAAATTTCAAATGCAAGGAGTGCATGTTTCTTTGACCTCAAGCAATGGCAAGAAGGTATTTTTAAATGTCTAAGGGCAAACCATTATGCAGGGTATAACTGAAGAAATAGAATTAGGAATACATATTTGTAAAAATAATATAGAATAACCATTTTTGAAAACACTCTCATCTGCTGTTAATTGCATTATCACTATAATGCTAGAAAGTTTGGGGAATAATAATGAACAATACTTCCTAGTTATAAAATGGCTGTTTTTCAAGATTTCTCATCTCAGTAAGTAAGTTCTAAGATTTGTAACCTTGTAAATGCCAAAGGCGTCTGTGACACACACAAAAAGAAACACACATGATCCAGGTAACTGCAAATGACTAGCTTATGCATGAACGGAGAGGCATAGCATCAGGTTAGTGTCTAATATTAAAGGATTCAAATTTCCCAGTTGAGTTTTTGTTTCCCATATGCAACATAGGGAAAAGAAATTTATCACAACTGAAAATTCTCTTATATATGGTTTCAATGAAATAAGATACAAAGAAGCAGGTAAGATAATTTTTATTTTACATAATGATCACAAATATCTATTGTTTCCATTCACTTGTTTATTTGTTTATTTTGGTCTTTTGTCTTTAATTAGATACAACCTCAGTATCAATGCCTAATATAATTATCATCTCTGTATTGTGGGTACAGAAAATAAAATTTTCTTGAAAATATGGTTAAGCTTATGCCACACTTGCTCTGAGTGATAGCATGCTTTTGTCTGCAAGCATGAAAACATAAACTGCATGAAAAATTCTACCTCGAGCTTCCTTCTAGTGTTTGCTATGTAGATACACAACCAAGGGGAGAGTCCCAACCACATAAATGAAACACTTGAAATTAGAAGAATCACCTAATCCTTGTCTATATTGTCAACATACTGTTTCTTTAAATGCAGAGAAAAACAGCCTTTACTGAGCTGCAGCATTTGGAATGAAAAAACTGATTCCCTATACTGAAGTGTTACTTGGGCAGAATGACAAACAAGAGCATTACCATTTTGCAGGGCAAGACATGGCCTGATATAAAAATAACTCTAAATTATTTAGAAGTACTTGAATATCCTATGTCAGTGCCCAAAACCTGCCCCTAATTACCATGAACAAATTTTAAATGCTCACACTTCAAGTGACAAGTCACTGAGCATGACGTATAAATTACTAAGCTGCAGTGTACGTGTTTTCTTTGTGATGCATTGCATTTCTTTGTGTATGCTGTAATCATCAAATGCATATCAATTTTGAGTTTTCCTTAAGCTGTAGGTAACAGTAATTTTAGAGCAGGAAATTCAACACCTGCATTGAGCATATCTGTACACATAAAAGACAACAATACATTCTTATTAATACATGCCAGTAGATACATACTATATTCTTTCAGATGTACTTTGAGGAAGCTGTATTTTAATATATATCTGTGGTGATTTGAATGAGAAATGTCACCAATAGGCTCAGTCATTTAAACACTTGGTCAGTTGGTGTGGTTCTGCTTCTTCCTCCAGATCCTTGGTTGAGTAGGTCCATGAGGGTGGAGGGAACAGAAGCAGGGAACAAGGGAACAGGATTCAAGATGGTTATGGATACCAAGGGAGATAGCCCTCCAGGAGACAGACATCTGTGAACCGGATCACCTTTATTCCAGAGCATAAAGGATATATAGGACTGAGGAGCCTGGGGGCAAACCCTAATTTGCTTATTAAGTGGCACATTCCTATCACAAGGCTCTGTATAAGGCACTAGGTTCCTATAACACAAGTCTTCTAGCAGGAATCTGTTCCAAGGGTCAGGCATCTGGCTTAAAGATGGCTTTCAGATAAGGTCAACTCTCCAGGCCCAGACACATTCTCCAGATAAGGGCAGGTAAAGAACAGGAAGTTTTGCTAGAGGGAGATAGCCCCATGTTGTCAAGCTATTGAGATAAGCTGTAGGCTCTACCAGTCAGCAAAAACCTTCCAGCAAATTGGTAGCATTTGTGGGGGAGGTAATGCAGCCTTGCTAAAGGAAATGGTCACTAGGGGTGGACGCTGAGAGTGCATAGCCGGGTCTTTCTGCTTCAAGTGTGCAGTTGAAGATAAGCTCTCTCAACCTTCTGCTCCAGTTACCTGCTGCCATTTTGCAGCCACACTGTCCTAACCATGACTCTTTCTCTGCAATTATAAGACCAAGTAAACTTTTTTCCTTAATTTAAGTTGCCTTTAGTCATGATATTTTATCACAGCAACAGAGAAGTAACTAACACAATACCCAAACACACATGCAGTCAGAGTTTCTTCTCTGATTTTCCAGAGTAACCCTTGCCTGTTATACAACTCAATATCAACATACTGCCTAGGGTGAATAATTACAAAAAATCTTAAATGTTTAGGCACTAAACCAGAAAAAAATGTCACAGCAAACAGGAAAAAGTATATATAACTAAAGTTGAACGAGCGTAGGGTGCTCTCCTTATCGACAAGAATAAACATTTCTTTTTCTAACACTCATTTGAGTTACAATTTCCCCTCCCTGCTGATAAAATAGATTAGTCTACATGAATTCTGTCCATAAAAGGTTTTGCACTTTTGACTCAGCAATTTGCCTGCTACCAAATTACCCCTTCCCTCCCATTTTTCTTGTCAGATTTAGAAAGGAATTTGCATTTGTCCTTTCAGCTCTTTCCCACTTTTCAGCCCGGACCCCCATCATTTACCCTTTTCCCAACTTTTTCCTTTGGAACTGGATTACAGTATCAGGGGTGCTTCTCCTTCCCCTGTCTATCATGCAGCAATTTCTACATGCAGATAATGAGAGACATGTTTTAAAATAATGCTGATAGATTCAAATTACAGAAAATGTGCCAGTTAGATTCAAAGTTATCTCAGATCATCTTTAGGGTTGAAGAGACAGTTCCATGGTTAAGAGTGCTTGCTGCTCTTGCAGAGGATCTGGATTCAGTTCCCAGCACCCATATTAGGCAGCCCCAAACTGAAGCTCCACAAGATCTGGAATCCTCTTCCGGCCTCCTTGAGCACCAGCACACACACACACACACACACACACACACACACACACACACACACACACACACACCAACAAGAATAAAACAAAATCCTTAAAAATAAATAAAGTGATGCTTATAGATTCAAATTGCAGAAAATTGTATGTTATTTTCCATGTAGTCCTGGATGGTCTTTGTTGACTGCACTTTTATAGCCAGTATCACTAGACCAGTATCTATTCCAAGTAATATATGTTATATAATATATGTCAAGGTAATGGTGCAATTTAAACAAAAGCTGTGAGTCTTTAACCCTTTGAAATGTGTTCTGTTTACACATTTCATCTGCAGTGTCCTCTGATTTAAAATCACAAGTGTGTACTAATCAGAAGCATCACCATATTTAGAGATGACCTTTCAATTTCACACTTCTACCTCAGAGCCATAAAATACCACGAAAAAAAAATCTCAGGGAGGACCTCGGTTTGTTGGCTGAGGGGTCTCCTATTTCAAACACTGCATCAGTCACTGAGTATTTATTGAAAACAACCAGTCAGGAAGAGACATGACTGTTTCTCATCATTATATCCCCACAGGCCTATCTATTACAATATGAGCTACATAAACAATATTGAATACATAATTGATAAATGAATTAAAGGATGAGGAAAATTCAAAATATATAATTGACAAATGAAGTAAAGGATGAAAAAGCAAGTCATTGAATTTGTGAGCAATCCTGAGGATTATATTTAGTGGAATAAGTATAGGATCCCTAGGGTTTTGTTTCCTGATGTTCTTGTTGTTGCTTGTTTTGTTTTTATTTTTCAGCATTCAGTGAGTAGGCCAACAGAGGAAGGGAAGGTCAGAGTATTAGCAGATTGGATTCCTTTCTGAATGTGACACTGCTTGGCCTCTTCTGGACTTTCAGAGGACATAAGTATCTGTAAATACAATTATAAGAAACTAAAGCCAAACTTTTATCATAGTGCTCACCAACCATAATCCACATAGATACTGGGCAAATCAGCTTTGGTATTGTTCTACATGCCCAATTGCCATATATCATGAACACACATTAAAAATAACAAACTATAGTGTACTGGGCTTTTTCTTTTTGGGCCAACAACCAGCTCCCAAATCACGAGACAAAGACTTCTTATTAGTTATGAATGCTTGGCCTAGCTTAGGCTCTTTTCTGGCTAGTTCTTTTAGCTTAAATTAACCTGTTTCTCTTTAACTACCCTTTGTCTCAGGACTTTTTACTTTTCTTTTTGTTCTGTATATCTTACTTTCACTGCTTCTTGTGCCTGGCTGCCTGTCAGCTGTCTGGCATCTTGTCCCAGCTGTGTTCCTCTTTTTCTCTTTTATTTGTTTCTTCTCTCTTCATTTTGAGCCCAGATCTCTCTCCTATTTATTCTTTATTTTGGCAGCCCTGCCAATCCCTTCTCTGCCCAGCTATTGAATGTTCAGCTCTGTAGGGAAACCTGTAGCCACGCATGCTTAGGGGCTGGCTACAGGTTTGCCTGACCAGGCCTGTGAGGGCGTGGTCAGGTGACGTACAGTGAGAGGGTCAGGGCTGCATTTCACTTTCATTTGCCCTTTACAGCTTGCATACAGACTGCTGCCATGCCGGCTGGCTAGGTCGCTCTGTAAGTAAGGCTTTTCCCTATTAAATACCCTTATATTTCTACTTGGCTCCATGTTGGTAATTTCCCACTTTATCTGGTGTCAGAAATGGTATACGAACCGGGATTTGCATTGGTTTCTACAGGAGAAGAAAAACTTTGGATACCATCAAAGTTGATCAAGATTGGAGTGGAAAAGGAAAAACCTCTCAACAAGGACAAATGGCAGGTATTCTACTAAGGTATATCTTATAAACTAAATAGAAAGCTCCCAAAGGAAAGGGAAGTGTTTGCTCTTATCTTCACAGGAAAACTCATCTCCAGAAGGCAAAGGACACTGCATGGGTAGATACTTAAGAAGAGAAGGTAGCTATAACCATCAAACAAAAGGAACATGCCATATGGTAAACTTTACAGCTGTCTCTCAGAGAACTCTATTTCTCTTTTTCTAGTCCCTATTCAATTAAAACAATGCTGGATTTAGAGGTGGATTTGCATTCCTCCTCTAAAATCCAAGCATGTTATTTAACTAAACTTTAGTGTTTCTGTATTGTATCAAGAAGCCAATTAATGTAATACAGAATAAAAGAAGAATTTGGGGACTGTCTGTCTTTTCTTGGATCTTTCTTTCAAGGTGCAATTGTTATGATCCCATGTTTGCCTTCCCCAGCATGTGTACATGCACAAGCAAACATTTCTCTGCTAACTGTTTATGTTTGAGTCCCACACAGCCAATGAAGACCTGCCTGACAGCAATCCCTGGACACCCCGGAAAGAAAATGGGCCACACCTCCTCGACTGCACTGGATCCAACTTGCTCCATTTCAAATGGCACTCCCACCAGAGCTTCAGATACTGACTTCAATCAAGTTGAGGATTTCAAGCGAGATCTTCAATCAAGCAAATCCCATATAACATGGACTGGATACAATTCATTCAAGACTTTTACTATATTAACATTTTCTTCCTACAGGAACCCACAAGGATGTCATCATCCCATTTCAGCAGGAAGTAACTTGGAGAATGCTATGTCCCCTTCCCCCATTGTTGTCATTTAGGATAGTGTATATACCTAGTTAGGGATAGCTTCTTATTGTTTATGGTTGGGATTGGAAGGAGGTGTTCAGGCTTGGACACCTCTTTCAGATGACTTTAGGGTTTAGTTAAAATAGATAGTTAGTATGTGACATAAGCAGATTGTTATATCTTCTTATATTTCACCTTTATGTTTGTTAATTTTGGATGCTTTACACTGTTAAGCTTTAATCCTCTTTTAGACTAAAAGGGGAATTGTAGGGGGACCTGTAGCCATGCCTGCTTAGGGGCTGGCTACAAGTCTGCCTGACCACGCCTGCGAAGGCATGGTCAGGGTGAGTTAGAGTGAGAGGGTCAGGGCTGCATTTCACTTTTGTTTGCCCTTTTCGGCTTTCGTAAAGACTGCTGCCACGCCGGCTGGCTAGGTCACTCTTTAAGTAAGGCTTTTCCCTATTAAATACCCTTGTATTTCTACTTGGCTCCATATTAGTAATTTCCCACTTTACAGCTCTTTATTAGACTAATGTGTTTAAGGCAGGCATGGTGAAACAAATGTAATATATCTTTACCCAAGTTAACATACATCCTTACATCTTTAAATAAATGCAGCATAAACAAATGTAACATACCTTTACATAGTTTAAGTAATATTCCACAGCATAAACAAATGTAACACATCTTTACATAATTAAGCACATACCCTTACATCATGAAATGCAGCATAAACAAATGTACTACATCTTTATATAGTTAAGGTATTCTACAACACTATGGGGCTGACAAGATGTTTCAGTAGTTAGCACACTAGATGCTCTCTCAGATGATCCAAGTTTAGCTCCCAGCACCCATGTCAAGTGGCTCACAACCACACATAAATCCAATTCCAGGGGATCCATAGGCCTTTGCTTGTCTCTGTGTGTACCTCTACACACACACACACACACACACACACACACACACACATACACACACACACACACACACACCACTTATAATTTTAAAATGAAGAGAAAAGGAACAATCTTTTAAACTAAATCAATGCTTCCTTTCCTTGGTAAAGCAGAATCAAATGATAATGTAATGTACCGGATGGAGTAATCTAGTAGCAGATTGTCCAGAGGCTAAAATCAAATAACTTAACTAATTAAGATGTCTTTCCTTTCCCTTCCACCTACCCAATAAACTAATCAATTTGGTACCTACTCAGTGGTTCTGACTCATTAGCTAACATATTAGAGTCATAGCTGTGGACTGAAGTGGCCTGGGAAGACTTGCAATGCTGACTGGGCATTCGCTTTCCTGTGGGGCCACAGCCCTATCTGAAGCCACATTTTGAAGAGAAGGGAATGACCAAAGTATTGTCTGTATTAACATTTCCCTGTATAAACCCAGCTTCATTTACACATAGGGAACATGTAGCTATCTTTTCTCTATTAGAATTTGGAAAATGTCATTAATCTGGTTTATGGCATATAGTAAATGCTAATTCTTTTCTCTCTTTTTTCCAAATGAATAATTATCCACAATAAATTTACAACTTCAGTGTTTTGACAGATTAATTACATTTGCCATATTCTGGTAGCATGATGGCAGAGGTAAAAAAAAAAAAAAAAAAAAAAAAAAAAAAAAAACCTCAAATTAAACAGTCCCAGAATAATTCACTTCTTTCAAAGATTTGTTTTAACAAAACATGATGATGATGATTTAAAATGCTAAGATGCTGAAAATATAGTGTGAGGTGCAGAAAGAGGAGTTTGGAGCAAATGTTTTATTCCTGGTTTATAAAACTCCAAATCGTGAATGAAAATTTAGTCATAGCTAATTTTTATAGTCTCTCAAATGGCTGCACACTATGGGTATTATTTCATGTGAAAAGAAAATTAGAGGATTTTTCAATTGTGAACAAGCATATCAAATTTTCCCACTAACATTCAGGTAAATTATATTCTTATTCTTCTGGTTACTATACACATGGTTTTCAGAAAGGCAAAGATGCATCTTCTGCATTCCTTACCCACAGAGAATGATATATTTATGCTTCTTTCCAATGTCCCTAAATCTTTAATTGTCTGAATAATTGAATATATTATATATAGTTGAAATAGGTGACCTTTCAATTCCATTCCATCTCCAGTGCTACACATATGCCTGATTCACATAGCACCTGTTTTTGTTGTTAAGGATGAAGTAATGTAAAGCAGAGAGATGAATCTTACCTGCCTTCCTTGAACACAAGTTGGGCCTTAGAGATTGAAAAGAAATCCTACCTCAAAGGACCAGCTTAAGGAGACTAAATGACAAGCATTTTTGAAAGCTTCACTCTGTTTAATGCAGCTTGTCCAGGGAGAAAATGTTGCTTAGAAGTTTAAGGGTATGTGACTTCTAAGAAGTGCAAAGTTCATTGCCATTAGGATGTTTTTAAAGGTGAAAAACAGAGCACTGAATAAAAGATGCAACCAGAGGAAAAAGATGGGACCTTGGCAGATCTTAGTAAATACTCAAGTGCTTAAAAATGCTTTTTGAGGCCTGATGGAAGTAAATACTTAATAAGGAAGAAAAATCATTGGAAATGAGAACAATGCTTCTTAATGGGAAAGACTTTGAACCTATGCAACACTTCCAAGAATTGGCTAAAAGTAGTTCCAAAGGCAGGAAACTGGCATTTTAATATTCCATTTGAGAAGGAGAAAAATAAATTATGAAAGAAGAATTAATTTTTGCTGTGATCTGATCAAAATTTCAAGGATCACTAGTGTTTATATTTTAGCACAACATGGTACATATACAAATATTTTGCCAAAATCTGCCCAGAAATAAGTATGCAGTATTCTGAAAGAGACATCTGCCACATGGTGATTTGTATGCAGTATATTCCTAAGAATCCCAATCCCCCCCCAAAAAAAAGCCGGGTGTTGGTGGCACACGCCTTTAATCCCAGCACTCAGGAGGCAGAGGCAGGCTGATCTCTGTGAGTTCGAGGACAGTCTGGTTTCCAGAACGAGTGCCAGGATAAGCTCCAAAGGTACACAGAGAAACCCTGTGTCAAAAAACCAAAAAAAAAAAAAAAATCCCAATCCCACTAAGTGTGAGCAAGGATTGCTCTCCAGTTCTGTGAATGTATCTTAGAATCTGAGAAATAAAAGAAAACTGATGAGTTTTGACTATATGGGAAAACTTCAAAAAACTTCCTTTTATCAATTGTCTCTTTATTAGTTCTGGCTTGAGTGAGAGTCTTTCTGATTCCACTTGTTAGAGCAAGTAGACAAAATCAGCAATACATGTAAATAGGAAACAGTGTTAGGGGAATTCTCTCAGCAGAAGAAGATAAGTTTGAAGGAATAGCCAGATGAAAGGAAGTACAATTAAAAGGCACAGAGGTCTTATCCTACATTAGGAAATATTTGAGAATCAAAATGAAAAGGCGTATAATCAATACCAAGATAGGGAGAGAAATTTGAATATTTCCTACCAACCTCATGTTAAAATTTAGTTGTTCTTGTGATGGTATTAAGAGGTGTGGTGTGTGTGTGTGTGTGGGTGTGTGTGTGTGTGTGTGTGTGTGTGTGTGTGTGTGTGTGTGTTTGTGTACCTACATTTGTAAAGGAAACATTAGTCAAACCTCACATACTAAAAGAGGGAGAATTCAACACCCCACTCCCATCAATGAACAGGTCTTTCAGACAGAAACCTACCTGAGAAATTAGAGAACTAACAGATGTAATGATTCCAATGGGCATAACAGACCTTTATAGAACATTCCACCCAAACACAAAATAATACTCCTTTTTCTTAGCACCTCATTGAATCTTCCCTAAAATTGACTACATACTCAGTCACAAAACAAATCTCAAAAGATACAAAAAATCAGGATAACCCCTGTATCTTATAGGATCATCATTGCTTAAAGTTAGAAAGAAAGAAATTAAGCATTTCCTATAAATCAAGGAAAATGAATGTACAACATATCCAAACTTACAGGACAGTATGAAAGCAGTGCTAAGAGGAAAGTTCATAGCATTAAATGCTGATATAAATAATTTGGGAAGTCTTACACAAAATACTTAACAGCACACCTGAAAGCTCTAGAACAAAAAGAAGCACACTCATCCAGGAGGAGTAGATGACAGGAAATAATAAAATTGAAAACTGAAATGAATAAAATAGAAACAAAGAGAACAACACAAAGAATCAATGAAACAAAGAGTTGGTTCATTGAGTAAATCAACAAGATAGATAGACCCTTATCCAAAATAACCAAAAGGCAGAGAGAGAATAACCACATTAAGGAAATCAGAAATGAAAGTGGGAACATAACAACAGACATAGAGGAAATCCAGAAAATCATTAGGTCATACCTCAAAATCCTGTACTACACAAAATTGGAAAATCTAAGAGAAATAAACAATTTTCTGGGAAGGTACCAAAATTAAATCAACCACAGATAAACAATTTAAATAAGCCTACAACACATAAGGAAATAGAAGTAGTCATTTAAAACCTTCCAACAAAACAAATCCCAGGATAGCTACAACAATCCTGCAAAATACAGGAAATTCTAGAAGTATCACCACCCCTGACTTCAAGTGCTACTATAGTGCTATATTAGAAACATAGCTTAGAATTGGCATAATAACACACACTTGGATAAATTGAATTGGATTGAAGACACTGAATTAATCCAGAGACTACGAACATCTTATTTTTTACAAAGAATCCAAAATTTTGCAATGGAAAAAGGAAAGAATTTTCAACAAATGGTGCTGGCATAACTGGCTGTGTGCATGTAGAAGAATGCAAATAGATTCATATCTATCACCATGCAAAAAAATCAAGTCCAAATGGATCAAAGACCTCCACATAAATCCAGAGATACTGAACCTGATATAAGAGAAAATGAGAAATATTCTTGAATGCATTGTGACATGAGACCACTTACTAAATATAACACCAGTAGCACAGACACTGAGATAGACAATTAATAAAGGGGGCCTCTAGAAACTGAGAATCTTCTGTAAGGCAAAGGACACAATAAATAAGACATAATGGCAGCCTACAGAATCGCAGGTCTTCACCAACCACACATATGACAGAGGGCTGATCTCCAAAATACAGAAAAAAACACAAGAAAGAATACATCTACATAACAAACAATCCAATTAAAAAGCAGGGTATAATATTAAAGAGAGATGGAGAGAATGTACAGCCTTGTCTTGGTCCTGATTTTAGAGGAATCACCTTGAGTTTCTCTCCATTTAGTTTGATGCTGGCTGTTGGTTTGCTGTAGATTGCTTTTATCATGTTTAGTTATGTTCCTGTTATTCCTGCTCTCTCCAAGAACTTTATGGTGAAGGGATGTTGGATTTTGTCAAAGGCTTTGCAGCATCTAGTGAGATGATCATGTGGTTTTTCTTTTTCAGTTTGTTTATATGGTGGATTACATTGATGGATTTTCGTATGTTGAACAATCCTTTCATCACTGGGATGAAGCCCGCTTGATCATGGTGGATGATTTCTCTGATGTGTTCTTGGATTCGATTTGCCCGTATTTTAGTGAGTATTTTTGCATTAGTGTTCATGAGGGATATTGGTCTGTAGTTGTATTTCTTAGTTGTGTCCTTGTGTGGCTTGGGTATCAAGGTTATTGAAGCCTCATAAAAAGAGTTTGGCAATGACGTTTCTGCTTCCATTGTGTGGAAAACTTTGAGGAGAATTGGTATTAGTTGTCCCTTGAATTTCTGGTAGAATTTTGTACTGAAGCCATCTGGCCCTGGGCTTTTTTTTTTTTGGTTGGGAGACTTTTAATGACTGCCTCTATTTCATTAGGGGTTATAGGTCTATTTAAATTGCTTATCTGTTCTTGATTTAACTTTGGTAAGTGAAATCTATCCAGAAAATTGTCCATTTCCTTTAGGTTTTTGAATCTTGAGGAATACAGGTTTTCAAAGTATGACCTGATGCTTCTCTGGATTTCCTCTGTGTCTGTTGTTATGTTCCCCTTTTCATTCCTAATTTTATTAATTTGCTTGTTCACTCTCTGCCGTTTGGTAAGTTTGGATAAATGTTTATCTTGTTGATTTTCTCGAAGAACCAACCCTTTGTTATATTGATTCTTTGTATTGTTCTCCTAGTTTCTACTTTATTGATTTTAGCCCTCAATTTGATTATTTCCTGGCATCAGCTCCTCTGGGGTATATTAGCTTCTTTGTGTTCTAGAGCTTTCAGTTGTGCTGTTCATTCCCTAGTGGACTATTCTCCTGTTTCCTCATGTGGGCACATAGTGCTATGAACTTTCCTCTTAGCACTGCTTTCAAAGTATCCCATTGGTTTGGATATGTTGTGTCTGCATTCTCATTGAATTCTAGGAAATATTTAGTTTCTTTTTTTTTTTTATTTCTCCCTCAACCCAGGAATTGTAAAATTGGGCGTTACTTAACTTCCACGAGTTTGTAGGTTTTCTGCAATTTGTGTTGTTGTTGAATTCTAACTTTAAAGCATGGTGGTCTGATAAGATACAGGGGGTTATTTTAAATTTTTTGTACCTGTTGAGGTTTGCTATGTTGCCAAGTATGTGGTTGATTTTAGAGAAAGTTCCATGTGGCACTGAGAAGAAGGTATGTTGTTTTGTATTTGCATGGAATGTTCTATAGATGTCTGTTAAGCCCAATTGGGCTATAACTTTTATCAGTTCCTTTGTTTCTTTGTTAAGTTTCTGTCTGTTGTTCCTGTCCAGGGGTGAGAGTGGGGTGTTGAAGTCTCCCACTATAATTGTGTGCGGTTTTATGTGTGATTTGAGTTTTGATAATGTTTCTTTTACAAACTTGGATGCCATTTTATTTGCGGCATAAATGTTCAAAATTGAGACTTCATCCTGATGTATTTCTCCTGTGATGAGTAGGAAGTGACCTCCCTCATCTCTTTTGATTGATTTTAGTTTAAAGTCCAATTTGTTGGATATGAGGATTGCTACCCCTGCTTGTTTCTTGGGTCTATTTGATTGGGAAATCTTTTCTCAAACGTTAATTCTTAGGTATCATCTGTCTTTGAAGTTGAGGTGTGTTTCTTATATGCAGCAGGATGGATTCTGTCTTCTTATATATTCTGCTAACCTTTATCTTTTTATAGGCGAGTTAAGACCATTAATATTGAGGCATATTAATGACCACTGATTGTTCATTCTTGTTTGTTTTGGATTTGGTGGTGGTGGTGGTGAAATTATGCATGGGTTACCATCCCTTTTTTCCTTTGGCTGTTGGTAAAGTGAGATTATCTATTGCCTATATTTTTCTGGTTGTAGTTAACTTCCTTGGGTTGCAGTTTTCCTTCCACAACTTTCTGTAGGGCTGGATTCGTGGATGTGTATTGTTTCAATGCGGTTTGTCATGGAATATCTTGCTTTCTCCATCTATATTGATTGACAGCTTTGCTGGGTATAATAGTCTGGGCTGGCATCAATGGTCTCTTATTGTAGGTAGAATATCTATCCAGGACCTTGTGGCTTTCATTGTTTGTATGGAAAAGTCAGGTGTAATTCTAATTGCCTTTATATGTTACTTGACTTTTTCTTTTGCTGCTCTTAATATTTTCCTCTTTATTTTGTATGTTTGGGGTTTTGACTATTATGTGGCGAGGAGACCTTTTTTTGGTCCAGTCTATTTGCTGTGCTGTAGGCTTCTTGTTCTTTATTTGGCATGTCTTTCTTTAGGTTGGGAAAGTTTTCTTCTATAATTGTGTTGAATATGTTTTCTGCACCTTTGAGTTGGATTTCTTCAGCTTCTTCTATACCTATTATTCTTTTTTATCATTTTTATTTGAATTAGAAACAAGATTGATTTACATAACAATCCCAGTTCCCTTCTCCCTCCTTTCCTCCCCAACTAAAACCCTACCTATCACATACCCTTTCTTCTATTCTTCACCTGACTCAACCTTTCTGCTCCCTCATGACCTCTGCATCCTTCTCTTCTTCCCTATACCTATTATTCTTATGTTTGGTCTTTTCACAGTATCCCATATTTCCTGGATATTTTGTGTTAGGGATTTGTTGGACTTAAGATTTTCTTTGGTTGATGAGTCTATTTCTCCTAGTGTATCTTTAACTACTGAGATTCTCTCTTCCATCTCTTGTACTCTGTTGGTTATTCTTGTATCTGTAGTTCCTGAACATTAAACAGATTTTCTATTTCCAGCATTCCCTGAGATTGTGCTTTCTTTATTGTCTCTATTTTAGTTTTTAGGTTTTCAACTGTTTCCTTGAAAGATTTGTTGATATCTTGTATTTTTATTTGTTTTTTTCTTCTATTTCTTTAAGGGATTTTCTCATATTTTCCTGAGGCCCTCTTTCATTTTCATGAAGATGTTTTGAAGGTCATTCTCTTCTGCTTCATCTGCATTGTGATATTCAAGTGTTATTGATGTATGGTCCCTAGTCTCCAGTGGTTTCATATTGGTTTTTCTGTTGTATGTGCTTTTTTTTACTTCATTAAATTACTTTTATTGTGTGAGTCAATGTGATATGATTACATTTCAGAGACATTTAATTCCCCATCATATAAAATCACATTGATGTTTGGTTATATTTTCTCTTCTGGTGATGTAGCCATTCAAAGTATTTTATTCCTGCTCTGCTTGGCTCATCAATATTCTGGGGGCCATTTAGTTCCTTTAAGCCTGTCCACTGAGAGGTGGTGATAGCTCTCTCCCTTCTTCTTTTTGTTGTTTATTTCCTGTCCCTCAAGTCACAGAGGATTGAGCCCATACACATACTGATGGCCAGCAGCAACAGAGCAGGTCTGATATTATGGTCCAAGGAGTTCCCACAGAATTTAGAGCATTACATGTACAAACATCTAAGGCTGTCTTCTTTGGTGTTAAATTGAGACTTTTTGGTATGTCTGTGTGATGGTTTTAAGCCATTGACTCATATTTGACTGTTGTATATGCTTTTATATTGTCTTCTTCCCATCCTTTCTTCTGGTGGGTATAGCAGGAGTCTCTTCCTCTCCTGGTGTGTTATGGGACCAAGTTTCCCTTCTAATAGATCCAATATTCTGAAGTCTGTCCTCTTCTCGTGGATGGAGGCAGTTCAGTTACCAGGGAGATTCTGGGTGTGTTGGATCCCACTGGCCGAGTTCATTTCTCTTTAGCACACCTCTGGTGTCATGTGTCCCTGAGCAGGGCAGGGGTACCCCAACCAGAAGCCTCTTGGTCATTTTTTTTACTGAGTTTTTTTTTTGTTTGTTTTGCTATTGATTTGGTGTTATACTTTCATTTTTCTTCACTTGTATTTTAAAAATACATGTTGCACATCAGAAATGGCATACTCTTTCATTCATTAGCAGTCTTACTTTGTTTTCGATTTTTAATGTATCCCACCAACTCTTCCCATTATAAGTGGCATACCTTTTTAACTTATGAAATTTGGTATATTACTTTAATGTTTATCAAATCAGTTTCATTGTGCATTCAATTGATTTTCTCAAGACTGGTCTTTGTTTCATTAAGACTAGGGTGAGTGTTAGCGATTATTCTAGAATTGAAGCAGTCATATAATTTTGGTGTGTTTTTTCTCAAGTCTTAGTTGAATTTCAGTGCTCTCTATTTTGTCTAATTGGTGATAATTTCAATGATTGCTTGTGTTTACAAACTTGTATCTCCACCATGTTCAAAGTTTTCCTCTTGTGCAGATACAATTCATTATTCAACTGAAAGACATAAGGATACTTTCAAAATTTTAGAGATTTTTCTCATATTAGAGCACATTTTTCATTAATTGTTGTGCCTTATTAATTCACATTAGTTTCACAGTATATAACCTTCAATTCTGTCTCAAGATAGTACCAAGATCTTCAGTCTTCCTTGGAATGACACTATCTGGAAAAAGACCCTTGCCAGAAGACCAGGTGAATACTTGGGTCACTGTCCTATTTCTGTTGCTGTAATAAAATACCCGGGCAAGGAATTGGGTAGGTAAAGGGTTTATTTTGGCTCACAATTCCAGGTGATAGTCCATCATTGTGGGGAAGTCACAGTGTCAGGAGCATAAAGAGGCTAATCACATCATGTCCACAATCAAGAGCATAGAGAAATGCAGGCATCCTTAGTATTCAGTACACTTTCTCTGCTTTTACACAGTCTAAGTCCCTACACCAGGGAATGATGCCATGCACTTTTGGGAAAACAATCAAGACAACCCTCCACAGGCTTAAACACAGGGCATCCTCATGTAGACAATCCTTCATTGAGACTCTTTTTCCAGGTGAATATAGTTTCTTTCAAATTGACAAATTGATTTGAGAGATGGTTCAGTGTTTGAGAGTCCTGGCTGCTCTTCCAGAAGATCCAAGTTTGATTCCCAGCATCCAGTTACAAAGGATTGATAGCCTCATCTGGCCTCAGCAGGTAGCAGGCATACATGCAGGCACGGCACCCACACATATAAAATTAAAAAAAAAATTGTAAATGCTTTATCCATCACAATCACTTCCTGTGTTTCTTTTCTATCATCAGTTGGAATCCATGGTAATTGTTGGGCTCTACCTTAACATAATTATGTCATACATTTTGTCAACCTTATAGTAATTTACTATGGAATGGCAAGTGCTCCTATATGAGTACATGTTAAATTACAGTTATACTAATTTGATGCCTACAGAAAAGTTAGAGAAACATATTTGTGCATAGATTCAGCAAAAATCATCTTGCCAAATTTGCATTCTATTGTCTCTCATTTCTCACATATTATAATTGTCTGTTATTTTGCTGTACATAAAGTTTCAGATAACATGTAACATCCTCTGTATGTATAGTATCTATATCCTGAGAATAAGGGGCATTTCTTAAATAACCATAATGCCAATATTTTATCAGAGATTCTTGTTTTTGTTTTTGGAGACAGGGTTTCTCTGTGTAGTTTTGGAGCCTGTCCTGGTACTCCCTCTGGAGACCAGGCTGGCCTCGAACTCACAGAAATCCATTTGCCTCTGCCTCCTGAGTGCTGGGATTAAAGACGTGCACCACCAACGCCCGACATTTTATCAGAGATCCTTAATATTACTAAAGAAATATAATCTGATATATATTTAAGTTACTCAGCCTTTTTTCAAAGTCTAGAATCCACTCAAAATTCATTTCTTATGCTTGAAGGTTATGTCACCTCAGTTTCATTTGATCAAAAACAGCTCTTAGCCTTTTTGTCTTTTGTCAAGATGACATTTCTAAAGCAACCAGGCCGTGTGGGTCATATTGTTCCTTTATGATTCAAGTTAAATAATAAAAACACAGATAATGTTGCACACTTTCTAATACATTCTATAAAGAGCACACATCTTCAGCTCAAACATTTGTAGGTGATCTTAAGTTTGTGCACTTGTTTATGTTGTTTGTGTTAGATTTCTCTGCTATAAGGAATCTTCCCCTTTTTACAATAAGGATGTAATCTGGGGGTAATATTTTGAGAGCATGTGGTTGTTCTGTTTCTTAATATCCTTTGAGCCAGGGTTTTTAATATCCACTGATAATCGTGACCAGACTCACTGATTACATTTGGAATTACAAAGCAAAGCTTTTTCTTATTCTATGTTTTCTTCTACACTTATTATCTGAAATAGTTTCATAATGATAAGCTTCATAATAACTTTATCTGAAATAGAAACGTATTTGAAAGCTAAATAAATGATAATTCAGAAAAATAACCCACAGAAACTAGAATATATTTTAATATTGTCATGGATACAACATGCCTCCTACCGAGTTAGGGATTTAGGATGAGCTACTGATGAGGCACATTGCTTTACAGAACTAATGTAGAACTGATGTAGACTTCATTTCAGAATGTTGTCTCATATCTTTCTTTAAATAATCCCTTCCTCCTCCAGGAACAAATACTGTTCTGGTTTTTGTTCACCAAACATTTTTTTTCTATTGTAGAATTTCACATAAATGGAACAATACATGTATGATTTTCAGAGATATTTTGCTAATAAGCCTGTTTTGAAGATTTATCATTGCTGCTATTTAATCAATAGTTATTTCCCCATTACTCCTGCATTACATCTCTTTCCATGGATACACCACTGGTTATCAGGAATTGGAGCCTTCAACATCAAAATTGCAAGGAAATTATTTTGCCCAACTACATGATTGGGTTTGAAATGGAGTCCTCCCCAGTGGAGCCTCAAAGTGAAAATGTGTCCTGCTGGCATTTTGATTGCAAGACCTTGAACAGAGGACACGTCTTTGGCTGGTTCCTGACACCCCTTCAAAAAAAAATCAAAACAAAACATGTTTTGTTATAGAACCAGTAAATCAGTACTAAGGCATCAACAGACAGATAATAAAACACTTTTAAAAATTTCTGAGACACAGTCTTATCCCCTATCCCAGGCTGACTTCAAACTCAGTATGTAGCTTAGGCTGGCATGGTACTTGTGGTAATCCTTCTGCTTCTATTCCCTAAGTACTGTAATTACAGACTTGTGCCACACACTCAGCTTCAGCTGCTATTAAATTAGTCAGTCTGTAAACACAGACTTTGATTTCTCTTGGTTAAATGTAGGTATTGGAAGATTTGTCTTTAGTTTTATAAGATACTCTGCTTCTTATGGAAAAATACTTAGCATTTCCCACAAGAAAAAAAACATATATTTATATTTTCATAAGAATTACTAGGGAATTGAGCACGTAATATGGCAGTTGAAAAGTCTCATTGAAAGCAAACTTCAGGCAAGAGTTCCCAGGATGCAGAAGAATGATTTGGTCAAGTCTGAACAAGAGAATTTGATAGTACAATTTTTGTTGCTTTGAGGCCTGAAGCTCTAGAACTGAGGGAAGGAGGCTATCTTAGAATCCAAAAGCTTAAGCCTAAATTTTAGAAGTCCAAGGGAAAAGGAAAGTATACCCTGTACCCTAGGTCTTTGCCAGTGGAGAGAGACAGACAGCTTGGCCAGTTGGATTTATTCTTTCTGATCCTTGTATGATTAGGTGATACCCACATGCAAGGAAGGAGAGTTTTCCTTAGAATCATTCTCACAGATACCATGTACATATTGTTTTACTAGTTTTGTAGTATTCTTTAATCCAGTCATGTTGATATCTAGAATGAACCATTACAGTGAGAAATTCTACTAATTTCTTTACATTGTTTTAATACTTTTGTATTCTTATCAACAATATATGGGTTTTGTAATGGCTATATATTCTTGTTGACATTTTCTACAGTCAGTCTTTAATCTCTAATTTTCTTAAGTGTTTTGACAGTATAAAAGCTATTGTGCTTTTATTCTGCATTTCCTTGATGACTAATATTGTTGAGACCTTTCATTCATGTGTTTATTGGTAGTTTATGTGTGCCTACTTGAATTTTTTTCCCAATTTTTAATTTGGTCATTGTTTCTTTTGCTATGAACTTGTAGGAGTCCATTGTTCATGCTATGTTATTATGTTCTTCTCTTCATCACAAAGGACTAACTCATGTTTGAGGTGATGGCTATGCAAAAATATCCTGATTTAGACATTACATGATGTATCTATGGACTTATTTCTTTAAAGGCACATTTTGAAAAGAAAGTTTGGTTTTTGTTGTTCTCACCTTATGTATTATTGTTTTAGATTTTCTTTTTAGGTACATGATCTACATCAAATGAATTTTGTCCATATAGTATAAAGTAGAAATGAAGATTTTGTAGATTTTAAAATTACTTTCTATATTTTTGTCAAAATTCAAACACTCAAAAAAGTCTGGGTCTATTTCTGGATTTCCTGCTCTGTTCTTTTAGTCTACTGCCAGTCTGTATGCCAGTGCCATGCTCTCTTCATTATTTGAGTTATAAACATATATTGAATTCATATTGTACAAATTCTCTAGTTTCATGTTTTTAAAAGTTCCTTAGACATTCCAGGTGCCTTACACTTCCTTATAAATTTTAGAATCAGCTTGTCAATTTCTTGAAAATAACCTGCTGGGATTATGGCCAGCATGACTTTGAATGTACAGGTTGATATGGAGATTTGTCATCATAACAACCTGGTCCTTTTAAATACCTTCATAATATATAGTTTTCAGGTTAGAGTTCTTATATTCATTTTTTATTAAATTCATTCATATTGTGCAACTATTTTCAAAACATTTTATTGTTTTTCATTTTCTGGAGATTTTTATGTTTATATGATCATGGGTTTTGACCTATTTATATTGTATCTATGACTTAATGCTAGTTACCCATGAAATAGATCCAGTCTGTCCCTAGTGCTAATGGATACTTTCCTTTTCCTCCCTTTTTATTGAAAATATATTCTTTTCTCATACAATATATCCTGATTACAGTTTCCCCTCTGTCTACTTCTCCAAGTTCCTTCCCAGCTCTCCTCCTATCTGGATCCACTCCCTTCCCGTGTCTCATTAGAAAAGAATAGGCTTCTAAGAGATAACAACAAAACATAACAAAATAAAATATAATAAGATAAAACAAAGACCATCACATCAAAGTTGGACAAGACAAAGAAATGGAAGAAAAAAAACCCAAGAGAAGGTACAAGAATCAGAGATACACTTGTTTACATGCTCAGGAGTTTCATAAAAACACTGAACTAAAAGCCATAATATATATGCAGACTCAATTTCCTGCTTCATTCTATGAGTTCATATGAACTTTGCTCAGTTGATTCCTAGTGTCTTCCATCCCCTCTGGCTTTTACACTCTTTCCACATCCTTTTCTGCAGGGTTCCCTGAGCTCTAAGGGCAGTGACTTAATGGAGATGTCCTCCAATGGAGACTTTCAAATATATGATATATGGCTTGTGTTGTACATTTTTCCCAGAAAAGCATTGTTTCTCCTTTACTCACAGTTTGTTGAGGTCTTCATCAGCATCTATTTAATTCCATATCTCTTAGTGGTGAATGAAGGTGTCCTACTTTCCTTTATACATTGAAAAGCCACTAAAGTCAAATGGGTTGTTCCATTTCTAGGAAAGAAGAATGAAGTAATAGATACAGCATAACATAATAGGTCAAAATCTTGGTGATTTAAAGACCATGAACACACAATTCTGTGATAGATGGTCTTTAATTCACCAAGTATTGA
Source organism: Cricetulus griseus (assembly GCF_003668045.3). Classification (NCBI taxonomy): domain Eukaryota; kingdom Metazoa; phylum Chordata; class Mammalia; order Rodentia; family Cricetidae; genus Cricetulus; species Cricetulus griseus. The sequence goes on from NC_048604.1 coordinate 48,706,192, forward strand.
ATCAAACTAACTCTCTCTCTTTCTTTCTCTCTCTCTCTCTCTCTCTTTCTCTCTCTCTCTCTCTCTCTCTCTCTCTGTGTGTGTGTGTGTGTGTGTCTGTCTCTCTGTGACACAGAGACAGACAGACAGACAGACAGACAGACACATCTTGTATTTGTTAGTGTAAGTAGAGTAGTTTAAATTTATATCTGGTTTGCTGGCTGGAGTGACAATAATATGCAACAAATAAGTCATAAGTAGAGAGTATAAGTACTTTTGTACATCACCATTTGACTGATCACAGAAAGAAGCAGATGATTTATTTTAGTTGTTTTTAAACATTTTTATTCATTTTTGTAGCACAACACAGTTTTTAACCTAGAAGTATTGTTCATAGCTCAAATATTTATAGTTAGAAACAGCAGAAGTACTATAGCATAAGAAGTAGAAGTTGTAGATTACATGAATTCTTATCCACCTCTCTGTTAGAGCTCAGAGGACAAGCTTGTAGGGAGCCATCCCTGCATTCTCCATTACAAGATGGCACCTGCATCCAGCAGGCACCGAATGTAAACAAGTTAGTGCGCACAGGCGCTGGGTAATTTTCCATTCCTTGATCTCTGCCTCTTCCGTGGCGTCATATGGTCCGATGAGCTGCAGCCAATCATGGGGTGACACGTCCGAGGCGGCGGTTGCCAGCCTTTAATAGGGGACGGGATTCTTGGCTCGGGGTCTCCGCTCTGTAAGCTGATGCTCTCCCTCTCAAGTGGCATTAAAGCTTTACTGTAGAAGGATCCTGAGGAGTGTCCCCGTGTCGTTTTTGCTGGCGAGACAGCGGGACATATGGTGCCGAAACCCGGGAGAAAACATTAATCAATTCAAACCATTGTATTTATTTTGCATTATTTTATTTTAAAATTTGAAGTGTATGATGTTTTTCCTGAAAATATGTGTGTGCACTGCATGTGTTCCTAATGGTCATGGAGGTCAGAAGAGGGTATTGGATCCTCTGACACTGCAGTTACAGACAGCTATGAGCCACCATGAGGCTCCTAAGAACCCAAAAGTAGGTCCTCTGCAAAAGCAGCTGGAGTTATTTAAGACTAAGCCATCTTTCCAACCTCAAATCACTCTGTTGTAAGGATGAAAGGACAATACTCTTTATCCTTAGGCCTGGCTCAACTACTTATAAAATGTTTTCTTTTTGGAGCAAGTCATTTAACTTTCTCTTCTTTCCCATATCATCTTTGTTAATTTAGGGACATGAAAGCTGTTATACATAGCATTAATGTGTAAAACACATCAAATTAGTGTAGGTAAAGATTAGATGATGTCTACTGTAAGGACTTGAGAAGCAATTTTGAATCATGATCAATGAGTCACAACTGAGTTCCCAGCATTCTCAAATCCTAAAACAGTCATCAACCTTGACTTGTGACCAAAGGATAGTCTCTCAGAATCACCAGAAAGCTGTTGCCTGAATTTCTCTTTTATAGGTATGAGTTAGGAAAATTGTATCTCTTGGTGTGGGTGATGAAGATGACAACACAAGCTAAACATGAGCATTTGGGTAGAAAGCTAACACTCAAAGCTTCAACAGTCCTTCAATTGGCCTATCAGGAAAGAAACAAAACAGGCATAATAATATCACCTATAGTTTATTTTTTAATTCATTTGTCTAAAACTTTAGATTATTTTAGAATCAATAGAGGTGGGCAAGTTTCTTAAGCTAATGTTGTTGATATTAATCAGCAAGCACTAGGTCACATACTTAGCTCTCAAAGTGCTCTCCTGCTCAGAGGCCAAATAGGCACTTGAAAGGAAACAGGAAAGAAACATGTTAGCAATTATTTCACCTAAGTTTATATTCAGAACACATCCATAGCAAATATAATTTAAGTTATTAACATTCCACAAGAAATGCTCAGCAGTTCCCAGAACTTGAAGTCACCGTGTGGACATAAGACCATTCTGAGATTCGCCATCACTTTCATCCAAGCAGATTTAGGGTAGCACTCTGTATTTTAGGACAGAACTGCAGTAGTTTATGAATCACGTAGGCAGAAATGAAATGTTTCCATCTTTTTAACATCTGGACGTTAGCTTTTTAACAAAGCATGTGGATCAGGGGTAGGGCGATGTGAGGGTTGTTGTTATTCCACCTTGTGGTTCTGTATGAATTTTGTGTCGAAAAGAAACCAAATTCAATGTCTTCATGAAGCACCAGAAAATTATGAAATGTTTTCTTGTTCTGGCTGCTGTTGTTATTCTCAAATGCCATGTATTTGGTATTATCTTCTTACTCACATATATCAGTGGAGGATAATTTACTTGGGAAGGCCCCTGGTATTTTGATGTTATGGTTATTTTGTTTCTTTATAAATATAACCTGTGTTCTGTGTAGGGTGTCTGTGGGATATATGCTTTTATGGCAATCAGAGCCAAGCAATTATGTATTAATAGCTAAAAAAACAAGAAGACATAATTGCCATTGGTCTGTGGGATCCAAGAGGTCTGTTCTAAAATATTTAAGGTCAAGATCATCAGTACAGCCTTGTCATATGTGGGAAAGCAGAGGGTTAAGCAGAAGAATCACATGTGAAGAGGTAACTATAGGTAGGATAAAGAGAGAATCCCACCTTGCTCAATATGCAAACTACTGATCACTTTAAAGAACTAGTTTAATCTTTGAAGTTTCCTTATTTCTTTCTATCTCAGTTCTCTTGTCTTGACTCACTGGAGATAAAGTAAACAATATTATAGGAAAAAACAGGGGAGGATATCATTATGAGCTTAGTTAATTTTTTTTCTTTAAAGGAATCAAAAATTCAAAGCATAGAAAGATTGGTATCTTAGACTATATTAAAAATGACAATTTCTGCTTATTGCTAGGAGTGGAATGGCAAGTCTGGAATTGGAAATGCATACTTAGAATTTGTATAACTGCCAAATGATTGCTATCTAGGCTCCAATTATTTTTTAATTCTTTATTTCTATTTTATATGTGTGGGTGTTTTGTCTACATGCACACTGGGGAACAGGCCAGAAGAGGGACTCAGATCCCATTAAACTGCAGTTAGAGAAGGTTGTGAGCTGCCATGTGGGTGCTGGCCACCACTGAAAGAGCAAGTGCTTTTTATATCACAAATAAAAATAAAATTTATTGTAAAAACAGGAAACAAGGAACATTAAGAAAAGTTAGAGTGGTTGGGGTAAAACTGTCCTATGCTGTAAAGCAATTTGTTTATTGAAAGTGTTTACTAAGGACCTATAATGCAAACCAGGCATTGTGGCACTCACCTATAGTCCTAGCACTTTGGAGCCTGAGGGAGAAGGATCACAAGTCACTGTCCAGCCTGAAGTACAAGGATGATACCCTAGCTCAAAACAAAACAAAAACAAACTTTTAAAAATGAAAAAATGAAAAGGAACCCCTACAGTGATAGAGGCTCATGTTGTACTTTATTACTATGTCCAATCAGAAGTTTTTACTCTGTCAGTTTTTTAAAAAAATTATTCATTTTACATACCTGATGGGGAAGTACTTCTGTGTATATTTATCTTATTGATTGTTAAATAAAATACTGTTTGGCCAATGAGACAGCAAGTAGATGGGACTAGGAGTCAAAGAGGATTCTGGGAAATGTAGTAGAGAAGTGCTGATCCAGGCAGGAAGTGACATAGCAAGGAGACTCATATTTAAGCGAAGGAGAAACAGGAAGGGCCCTCTTTTCCCCTCCGCTCCTGCTCCAGCGGCACAATGTGATCCACTGACAAGGAGGAATGCCAATAAGGCATCAGATAAGATAAGTCTTATAAAATATATAGGTTTATGATAGTTAAGACTGAGTTAGCAGATGAGAAGTCCTAGTCATTGGCCAAGCAGCTTTGTACCTAAAACAAGTTTCTGTGTATTCATTTGGGCCTAACTTGGGCAGGCGGCTGGCATAAAGCACACACGTGGCGGTGGGGCTCAGGCAGCTTTTGGCGAAAAGATTTATCATAACACATACCAACCACAGTTCCCCATCCTTCCCCTCCTCCCTGCTCCTAGCCACCTTCTCCCAACCCTATCATTAATCCAATTCTCAGAAAGGGTAAGGCATCTAATGGGGAGTAAACAAAGCCTGGCACATTAAGTTGAGGCAGGTCCAAGCACTTCCTCCTGCATCAAGGCTGAGAAAAATAGTCCACCATAGGGAATGGGCTTCAAAAGGCCAGTTCATCCCATTACCAGGGGTTCCACAAACAGACCAATCCACGCAACTGTCACACACATTCAGAGGGCGTAATTCAGTCCCATGAAGTCTCCCCAGCTGTCAGTCCAGAGTCCATGAGCTCCCACTATCTCACATCAGTTGTCTCTATGGTTTTCCCCATCACAATCTTGATCTGCCTTGCTTATAGAATCCCTCCTCCCTCTCTTTGACTAGACTCCTAGAGCTCAACCCAGTGGTTGGCTGTGGATCTCTGCATTTGCTTCCATCAGTTACTGAATGAAGGTTCTAAGATGACAATTAGGGTATTCACCAATCTGACTACAGAAGAAGGCCAGTTCAGTCACCCTCCCCACTATTGATTGCTAGGAGTCTTAGCTGGGGTCATCCTTGAGGATTCCTGGGTATTTTCCTAGCACCAGATTTCTTCCTAACTCCATAATAATTCCCTCTATCAAGATCTCTCTTTTTTTTTTTTTTACTAGATTCACCCAAATGAAATGGAAAGGATGACTTCTTGTCCAGCCCAATGGCTCCAGCTGGACGGCATGATCAAGATATCTCTTTTATTTTTCTCCATTCCCAGACTTGACCATCACCTCCCCTCTACCCCTGACCCCCAGTTTACCCAGGAGATCTTATCTGTTTCCCCTTCCTAGGGAAATCCACATGTCCCTCTTTGGTTCCTCCTTGTTGCATAGCTTCACTGGGGCTATGCATTATAGACTGGTTATCCTTTGATTTAAATCTGATATCTACTTATGAGTGAATACATACCATGTTGGTCTTCCTGGGTCTTGGTTACCTCACTCAGGATGAATTTTTTCCTAGTTCCATCCATTCACCTGCAAATTTTAAGATGCTGTTTTGTTGTTGTTGTTGTTGTTTATAGCTGTATGTAGGGGAAATGTTAGCCACGATCTCTTGGGGGCTGGCACAGGTGACACAGACAATGTACACTAGGGCATGGTCAGTGATGTAGCAAGATTTAAACATGAAGGTCACATGAAGGTGGCTCTCTCTGTTCTATGGTTAGGCTGGTAGTAGGGGACTGACTCTGTCATGTGAGTACTCTCCTATTAAAACATCTGTTTGTCAAACTTGCTCTGACTTCTTTATGGTACACATTAATTGTGCCCTACTTTATTTTTATTTTTTTCTAGATTTTTTATTTGAATTAGAAACAAGATTGTTTTACATGTGAATCCCAGTACCCTCTCCCTCCCCTCCTTCCCTACAACCCCCCACCAATTAAAACCCTACCTATCATGTATCCTTTCTGCTCCCCCTGGAGGGCAAGGCCTTCCACAGGGTGTCATCAGAATCTATCATGTCCTTTGGGATAGGGCCTAGGCCCACCCCCATGTGTCTTGACTCAGGGAGAATCCCTCTATGTGGAATGGTGCACCACTTTAAAAGAGAAGTGTTTTGCCCTTATCTTACAGGAAAACTCATCTCCAGAAGTCAAAGGACACTGCATGGGTAGATACTTAAAAGAGAAGTTAGCTATAACCATCAAAAAAAAAAAAAAAGAAATGTGCCATATGGTTAACTTTACAGCTGTCTCTCAGAGAACTCTCTCTTTATTTCTTAGTCCCTATCCAATTGAACCAATGCTGGGTTTAGACTTGAATTTGGCTTTCCTCTTCTAAATCCAAGAACGCTGATAAAATAAACTTCAGAGTTTCTGTATTAGATCAAGAAGCCAATTGATGTAATACAGAATAGGAGAAAGTTTAGGGACTGTCATTTGTCTTTCCTTGGCTTTTTTCTCTCAAGGTGTACACCCTCTCATAATTATTCTTTCCCCATGGTTGCATTTCCCAGTATGCATATATATATATACCAGCAAACATTTCACTGCTAACATTTATGTTTGAGTCCCACACAGCCAATGAAGACCTGCCTGACAGCAATCCCTGGATGCTTTGGAAAGAAAATGGACCACACCTCCTCAAATACACTGGATCCAACTTGCTTCGTTTCAACTGACTTCAATCAACACAAGAACTTCAACCTAAATAAGGACTTCAACCTAGACCTTCAATCAAGCATCTCCCACCAGACACAGACTGGCTATAGCCCATTCAGGACTTTCATTACCCTAACATTTATTCCCACAGGACTCCAAGAGGCTGTCGTCATTCCAATTCAGCAGGAAGTAGAATGGAGAATACTATGCCCCCCTTCCCCACTGTTGACACCTAGTTAGGGCAAGTTTCCTATTATTTAATGTTGGGTTTTGAAGGAGGTGTTCAACCTCGGACATCTCTTTTGGATGACTTTAAGGTTTAATTGGAATAGATATAGTTAAGATGTGACATTAGTAGATTATTATAACTTCGTGTAATTCACACTTATGATTGTCAATGAGAGATAATTTACACTGTAAGTTTAAATCCACTTTTAGACTAAAAGAGGAATAGTAGGATAAATGGTAGCCATGCCCTCTTGGGGGCTAGCACAGGTGATGCAAACAATGCACACTAGCAATTGTAAAGGGTGATGTTTCTCTGAATTCTTTCTCATTGTGTTTATCATCTGTATATATTAGGGCTACTGATTTTTTTGAATTAGTTTTGTGTCCTGCTACTTTTTTTGAAGGTGTTTATCAGCTGTAGGAGTTCTCTGGTATAGTTTTGTGGTCACTTATGCAGACTATCATACCTTCTGCAAATAGTGAAAATTTGACTTCTTCCTTTCCAATTTGTATCCCTTTGATCGCCTTTTGTTGTCTTATTGCTCTAGCTAGTACTTCAGAAAGCTCTAGAACAAAAAGAAGCAAACTCACCACGGAGGAGTAGATTCCAGGAAATAATCAAACTGGGGGCTGAAATCAATAAAGTAGAAACTAGGAAAACATTACAAAGAATCAATGAAACAAAGAGTTTGTTCTTGGAGAAAATCCACAAGATAGACAAACCTCTATCAAAACTAACCAAAAGGCATAGAGAGAGCATGCTAATTAACAAGATCATAAATGAAAAGGGGGATATAACAATAGACATTAGGGAAATCCAGAGAATCTTCAGGTCATACTTTGAAAATCAGTACTCCACAAAATTCAAAAAGGTGAGGAAATAGCCTATTTCCTGGATAGATATCACTTACCAAAATTAAATCAAGAATAGATAAGCAATTTAAATCGACCTATAACCCCTAATGAAATAGAAGCAGTCATCAAAAGTCTCCCAACCAATAAAAGCCCAGGGCCAGATGGCTTCACTGCAGAATTCTACCAGAAATTCAAAGAAGACCTAATACCAGCACTCCTCAAATTGTTCCACACAATAGAAGAAGAAGGGACATTGGCAAACTATTTTTACGAGGCTACAATTACCTTAATAGCTAAGCCACACAAAGACACAATTAAAAAACAGAATTACAGACCAATCTCCCTCATGAACATCAATGCAAAAATACTCAACAAAATACTGGAAAATTGAATCCAATAACACATCAGAAAAATCCTCCACCATGATCAAGTAGGCTTCATCCCAGGGATGCAAGGATGGTTCAACATATGAAAATACATCAATGAAATCCTCCATATAAACAAACTAAAAAAGAAAAAACACCTGATCTTCTCACTAGATGCTGCAAAAGCCTTTGACAAATCCAACATCCCTTTACCATAAAGTTCTTGGAGAGAACAGGAATAACAGGAACATAACTAAACATGATAAAAGCAATCTACAGCAAACCAACAGCCAGCATCAATCTAAATGCAGAGAAATTCAAGGTGATTCCTCTAAAATCAGGACCAAGACAAGGCTGTACATTCTCTCCATATCTCTTCATTATTGTACCCCACTTTTTAATTGGATTATTTGGTATTTGGATGTCTAGTTTCTTGAGTTCTTTCTGTATTTGGGAGATCAGCCCTTTGTCAGATGTGAGGTTGGTAAAGACCTGCCATTCTGTAGGCTACCATTTTGTCTTATTTGCCATGTCCACCATATAAACAGACTGTGGGAAAAAACACATGATCATCTGACTACATGCTGAAAAAGCCTTTGACAAAATCCAATACCCCTTCATGATAAAGGTCTTGGAGAGGTCATGGACAACACAATAAAAGCAGTATACAACAAGCCAATAGCTAACATCAAATTAAATACAGAGAAACTCAATGCAATTCCTCTAAAATCAGATACAAGAAAAGTCTGTCCAATCTCTTCATACATCTTCAATATTGTCCTTGAATTTCTAGATAGAGCAATAAGACAACAAACGGAGATCAAGGGGATACAAATCAAAAAGGAAGAAATCAAACATTTACTATTTGCAGACGATATGATAGTCTATATAAGTGACCACAAAAACTATACCAGGGAACTCCTACAGCTGATAAACACTTTCAGCAAAGTGGCAGTACACAAAATTAACAAAAAAATCTGTAACCCTAGTATATAGAGATGATACATTCTAGACAAAGAAATCAGAGAAACTTTACCCTTTACAATTGCCACAAACAACATAAAATACTTTGGGGTAATGCTAACCAAAACAAAGAAAGACTTGTACCATAAGAATATTGAGTCTCTAAAGAAATAAATTAAAGAAGATATCAGAAAATGGAAGGATCTCCCATGTTGTTGGATAGGTAGGATCAACATAGTAAAAATGGCAATCTTGCCAAAAGCAATCTACAGATTCAATGCAATCCCCATCACAATACCAGCACCAATCTTCACAGACCTTGAAAGGAAAATTCTCAACTTTATATGGAAAAACAAAAGGCTCAGGATAGCCAAAGCAACGCTGTACAATAAAGGAATTTCTGGAGGCATCACAACTCCTGATTTCAAGCTCTATTACAGAGCTATACTCCTGAAAACAGCTTGGTATTGGCACAAAAATAGAAGGTAGTCCAATGGAATAGAGTTGAAAACAATGATATTAACCCACAGACCTATGAACACCTGACTTTTCACAAAGAATCTAAATCTATATGATGGAATAAAGAAAGCATCTTCAACAAATGGTGCTGGCATAACTAGATGCTGGCATGTAGAATACTGCAGATAGATCCGTGCCTATTGCCACACACAAAACTTAAGTTCAAATGGATTAACAACATCAACATAAATCCAGCCATACTGAACTTATTAGAAGAGAAAGTAGGAAATACCCTTGAATTAATTGGTACAAGAGACTGCTTCCTGAACATAACACCAGTAGCACAGACACTGAGATCCACAATTAATAAATGGGACCTGCTGAAACTGAGAAGCTTCTGTAAGGCAAAGTACACAGTCAGCAAGACAAAATGGTAGCTCACAGACTGGAAAAAGTTATTCAACAACCTCACATCTGACAGAGGGCTGATTTCCAAAATATACAAAGAGCACAAGAAGCTAGTCTCCAAAACACCAAATAATCCAATAGAAAAGTGGGGTAGAGAACTAAATAGACAATTCTCAATAGAGAAATCTGAGATGGCTGAAAGACACATAAGAGTGTTCAAAATCCTAAGCCATCAGGGAAATGCAAATCAAAACAACTCTGAGATACCATAGTAATCCTGTCAGAATGGCTAAAATAAAAAACACCAATGACAGTTTATGCTGGAGAGGATGGGGAGAAAGGGGAACACTCCTCCTCTGCTGGTGGGAGTGCCAATTTGTACAGCCACTTTGGAAATCAGTATGGCGACTCCTCAGCAAAATGGGAATCTGTCTACCACAAGATCCAGCAATTCCACTCTTAGGCATATACCCAAAAGAAGCACATTCATACAAGAAGGACATATATTCAACGATGTTCATAGCAGCATTATTTGTAATAGCCAGTACCAGGAAGCAACCTAGATGTCCCTCAACTGAATAATGGATAGAGAAAATATGGTACATTTACACAATGGAGTACTACTCAGCAGAAAAAAATAATGGAATCTTGAAATTTGCAGGAAAATGGATAGAACTAGAAGAAGCCATTTTGAGCAAGGCAACCCAATCACAAAAAGACAAACATGTTATGTACTGACTCATATGTGTGTTTTAGACATAGAGTAAAGGGTTACCAGCCTACAATCCACACCGCCAGAAAATCTAGTAAACAAGGAGGTCCCTAAGACAGACATACATGGTCCTCTGTAGAAGGAGAAAGGGACAAGATCTCCTGAGCAAATTGGGAGCTAAGGAGGAGGGGGAGGGAACTAGGAGAATGAGAAGGGGAGATGAGTAGGGGAGAGGAAGACATGAGGGAGCAGAAAGTTTGAGTAGGGTGGAGAATAGAAGAAAACAAGAAAGGAGATACCATAATAGAGGGAGACATTTAGACAGAGAAATCAGGCACTAAGGAAAGGTCTGGAAATCTACAAGGATGACACCAGTTAACAATCTAAGCTACAGAGAGGCTACCTTAAATGCGCCCCCCCATAATGAGATTGATGACTGTCTTATATGCCACACTGTAGCCTTCATCCAGCAGCTGGTGGAAGTAGAAGCAGACACCACAAATAATCACTGAACTGAACTGGAATCCAGGTGCATAGAAGGACAAGTCATGAGCAACGGGGTCCAGACCAGGCTGGTAAAACCCACATAAACAGCTGACCTGAACAACAGGGACCACTTGATTCCTAGCCTGATAGCTGGGATACCAGCATGGAACTGATCCAGACCCCAGGAATGTGGGTTTCGGTGAGGAGACATCGAAAATCTATGGGACCTCTTGTAGTAGTTCAGTACTTCTCCCTAGCCTAGTTGTGGACTTTGGGAGCCCAGTCCACATAGAGGGATACTCTCTGAGCCAAGATACACGGGGGTGGGTCTAGGCTCTATCCCAAAGGATATGATAGACTCTGATGAGCCCCTATGGAAGGCCTCACTCTCCCTGGGGAGCAGAAAGGATATGTGATAGGTAGTGTTTTAGTTGCAGGGTGGTAGGGGAGGAGAGGAGGGAGAGGGAACTGGGATTGACATGTAAAACAATCTTGTTTCTAATTAAAATATAAAAAATGCAAAAAAGACCCAGAAATGGGGCACATGTTAGGAGTAACAGACCATCCATTACAAGAAATATAATAAATGACTTCAAGAATTTGAAGAAAAACATGGACATTGTGGGAGAGCAGATGGGTAAATCTCAGCAGGCAAAAAATGACAAAAAAGGACCAAAAATTTGGAAATGAAATTCAGAAAACATAATTGGAATAAAAATTAATACTTGTGCTTAATAACACATTCGACAGTAACAGAACAAATGGTCAATAAACTGCTAATCAAACCTGTAATTTAAAGTTAGAAAGGAGAAATGCTCTCAAATATTGCCTGAATAGTCTGAGTGACAATATAAGTAGTAAAATATCCATAAAATGATTCCTAGAATGAGAGGACAAAGATTGGGATAAAAATAACATTTTTGAAGAAACAGTGGCCCCAATTTTCCAAATATTTTGAACGTTATAAATTCATAGGTTCAAGAAACTCAATAAATATCAATCAGAATAAGCACAAAGAAAACAGCACTTAAAGACAAGATAAAATTACTTGAAATTATGTATACAGAAAATATATTACATACAAAAGAAAAACAAGAATATTGGTTTTCTTATCAGAATAAAACCCACAAACTATAACACAACTAACATCTCTTTATACATAAAAAGTTATTGAACTAGAATTTGATATCCAGAAAAATTCTTCAAAAAGGAAGATGTGCTTTCAAATTGACAGGGTAGACTTATAGAACATGAAAGGATAAGAAACGAAAGCGGCCAGCTGCAAACCTCAAAACTACAAAATGTAGTAACTGGCTTTACAATAGATATAGGGCTATGGAACAGAAGGAAAAAGGTATACCATGCCAATTCAATCATGGCAAAGTTGGAATGGGTATGAAGACCCCCGAAAATATATTGTATTTCACAGACCATAAATGTGGTGGTTTGAATGAGAAATGCCCCCAGAGGTTCAAGTATTGGAACATGGTCTTCAGTTGGTGCCACTATTTGTGGAGGAAGGGTACAGCCTTGCTGGAAGAAGTATGTCACTGAGGGCTTTGAGAGCTCATATCCTTGCCCTGATCCAAGTATGTTATTTCCACATTGACTTTGCAGTTCAAGATGTCAACTCTCAGTTTGTTCTTAGCCCACCTGCTGCCGTATTCCACCACTACCATTATAGACTCTTGCTCTAAAAGTGTAAGCCAAAAATATTCTTCCTTTTATAAATTTTCTTGGTTATAGGATTTCAGTTTGTATAACTGAAAATGTATCTTTGCTGTCTACAAGCCACCCAGTTTATGGTAATTTGTTACAGAAGTCTAGACAAATTAAGACAATATCCAACAATACCACATAAACATTCTTTCAATGTGCATTTGAGACATGTACTACCTTAGACCATATCATTGTTGTTTTCAAGAAATCATTGATATAAAATAATTGAAACAATATGAAATATTTTCTTTTATTTAAATTTTATTTTAATTAGAAAGAAGATTATTTTACATGTCAATCCCAGGCCCCTCTCCCTCCCCTCCTCTCCTGCCCCCCCAACTAACACCCTACCTGTCCCATACACTTTCTGCTACCCAGGGAGGGTGAGGCCTTCTGTAGGGGTCTTCAGAGTCTGTCATATCCTTTGGGATACGGCTTAGGCCAACCCCTTTGTGTCTGAAATATTTTCCTTATGGCTGAGATGACAGTATATTACTTTCCATGAAAGCATGAGGACTGAGTTCATATCTCCATCACCCATGTAGAAAGCCAGATGTGTTCCTGTTTTTCCAGTTCTGGGTAGGCAGAGGCAGTAGATACCTAGGGCTTTCTGGCCAGCCAGCCTAGTATTTTTGGTGCACTCCAGGTTTAGTGAGAGGCTTTGACTCAAAAATAACTTAGGAAGACCCCTGACATCAGCTTCTGGCCTCAGTATATACATAAACATACATTGGACACAAATATGTGAATATACACATGTAAACATACACATATGTAAATAGAATACATTGCTTGACAAAAGTAAAATTCACACTGAAAAGAAAAAAAAGTGTTCTTTAAATTTCCATTCTATAACAATATGTTTCAGAGAGGGCAAATTAATTTGCCTCATAATTTATGACATTATATTTAGTCCCTAGTCAGTTAGTTTAACTGGGCTTTCAATGAGACAGAGCATCATGAGAGAAGGGGTTTATAAGTAAGAATTGCTCATCTTATAGCAGCCAATAAGCAGAGAGAATATAACTATCCTAGTATGTTTCTTCATTCTTTCCCTTTAATTCTATCTGGGTTCCTAGCCCATTGACTAGTACCACTCACACTTAAGGGGATTCCTCTTAATCTCTCTGGTAATATTCTCACAGACACACTAAGAAATGTTTTTTCATTATTTTTCTACATGCATCCCAATCCAACAGATTGGCAATTAAGATTAACCACTTCAGTCTATAACAAACATGCATGGAAAACACCCCTGTGTGATTAGAAATAATTTTTTAAAAAATTAAAAATAAATAATGAAAAGATTAGAATATATTTTAACATGCCAAATATCACAACTTACCATGTGCTTTTAGCAGGGTCAAGAAAAAAGCTTATCCCATCAATTAATAATTTTAGAAAATAACATTTGAAAATCATTTATCTAACCAAACTCCTAAAATAGAAAACAAATTAAAACTCCCTCAAATAGAAGAATTAATCATGTTAAATTTGAAATGAACAAAACAGAAAAGTGTCAAACAGTAGAGCAAAACAAAGAACAAAGATTATTTCTACAAAAAACTAATAAAATCAATAAACTCTGGGTAGATTCATGGAAGGTGTATCCATAAATTGTCAAGAACAACTATAGAAGAATGTTTTGCAATCTCCTCAGATGATAATAGGATATGAAGACTGATTTTTTACAAGTCCACGACAATAAAATAGATGATTGATATAATAGGGAAATTAGTAGAGTGGCACAAATTATCAAAATAGACCAAAGAATTTTTAAAGTTGTACTACATCTATAACTAACATATAAGCTGAATTTATTATTTAAAATATTTAAGGCAGTTTTTACTGGTAAAATCTTCTAGACATATAAGTAACAAATATAGTCCACAAATTCTCTCAGAAAACAGACTCCATTTCTCATTTCATATTGCAAAGCCAGCAATATTCTGCTGACAATTAGACAATGACAGTAGAAGAAAACAAAAAGAAGAATTTTCTTTACAAACTGTCATCACAAAATATCTGCAAACTGAATATGGCAAGAAGTAAAAAGAATACAACATTTTGACCAAGTAGTACTACTGAGGTAATTCAAGGTTGAACAAGCAGGAATAAAAATCAATTGATGGTACTCAACACACATCAATAGATTAAAAGCAAAAAGCCTTTCCTTTTGAAAGATACAGAAGAAACATAAAAGAAAGAAAAATGACCTCAAGACCTCAAGATGCAATCATAAGAAAGACTCTCAGCAACCTTAAAAAGACTACATAAAACACATAGCTAATATCTAACTTAATGTTACAAATTGAGAGTTGGTTTTTTTATAGCTGGAAACAAGAACAGGTCCCAGAAACATGCTTGCAATATTGTTCATCCACATTTCACTGGTCCTCTAAGCCAGCAAAGGCAGCCACTGAACATAAGAAGGCAAAACTATTGAAGAGGAAACAGACAAACTGCTTACATAATTGGGCTCATAGAATATTCCATAAAATCTTTCTAACACTAATAGATTGATTAATTTATCAAGTTCACATTATATAAAACCATATAGGAAAACAATTATATTCAAACGTTTGGAAAATTGTTTCAATTAATGATATTTTCAGCTAGATCTGAGAAAGACAAAATACATAGAAATGAACCCATTTAAATATGTCCAAGACCTCTACATTTAAAGTTACAACATTGCTGAGAGATACTAGAAGAGATATAAATTACTAGAAGATACATGATGCTTCTGAACCAAAATGCTCAAGTTAAGATGTTCTCTCATAATTGATCTGTACTTTCAATGTAATCTCAATTAAACATAATTGAACATATGTCCCTATTGTATGAATGTGCATTATTTGTTCATAGCAGCATTATTTATAATAGCCAGAAACTGGAAGCACCCTAGATGCCCCTCAACTGAAGAATCGATAGAGAAAATGTGGTACATTTACACAATGGAGTACTACTCAGCAGAAAAAAAAAGTAATGGAATCTTGAAATTCAAAGGCAAATAGATGGAACTAGAAGAAACCATCCTGAGTGAGGTAACCCAGTCACAAAAAGATTAACATGGTATGTACTCACTCATATATGATTTTTAGACATAGAGCAAATGATTACCAGTCTACAATCCACACTGCCAAAGGAGCTAGGAAACAAAGGGGACCCCCAAGAGAAGATTGCATAGTCCCTCGATGAAGGGGAGGGGGACAAGAACCCCTGAACAAAGTGGGAGCATGGGGCATGGGTGGAGAGGAAGAAGGTGGGAATGGAAGAAGGGGAGGGGGAGAACAAGAGGACTGAGGCAGGGGTGGAATAGAGGGCAAGAAAGGAGATGCTTTGATAGAGGGAGAGATTACAGGTTTTTAAAAGGTCTGGCACAGGGGAAATGTTAGGGGATCCACAGGGATGACCCCAACTAAGAATCCAAGCAGTGGTGGAAAAGATGCCATTGATGCCCTTCCCCTATAATGAGATTGATGTGTACCTCGGTTACCATTCCTAGAGCCTTCATCCAGTAGTTTTTTTGAAGCAGAAACAGGCACCCACAGCTAAGCACTGAGCCATAATCTTGGAATCCAGTTGTGGAGAGGGAGGAGCGGTGAGCAAAGGAGCCAAGACGGTGCTGCAGAAATCCACAGAAACAGTTGACCTGACCTAGTGAGAGCATGGAGACTCTAGTCATAAAGCTGGGGGAACAGCATTGGACTGAACCAAGCCCTCTGAATGTGGGTGCCAGCTAGGAGGGCAAGACAGTCTATGGGACCTCTAACAGTGGAGCCAGTGTTTATCCCTAGAACACAAATGGATTTTGGGAGCCTATTCTCTATGGAGGGATACTATTACAGCCCAGATACAGCAAGAAGGTCCTAGGTCCTCCCCCAGATGATATGACAGACTTTGAATGTCCCTGGTGGAGGGCCTCACTATCCCTGGGGATGAGTTGGGGGATGGGTTGGGAGAGAACTTGGGAGGATGGGAGGGCAAGAGAATGGAGGGATAGATATGTAAATATGAGTAGTAATTAAAGAATTTAAATAAAAAAATTGTATCAATAAATGAAATTCCGTACCAAAAGAAATCTCAATTAAAATCTCAGCAAGCTTTTAAAAAATAGATACTCTCCCTATCTCTCATCATATGGAAACACAAAGGACCTAAAACAGCCATAGAAATCTTCCCAATGGCAAAAAAAGACAAAATTGAAAGATTTACACTGTCTGATATCCAGGCTTACAAAAAATCTACAGCTATCAAGATAGTGTGGTAGTAGGTAAAACACAGACAAATAGATCAATGCAAGAGAATAGAAGCCAGATTAGATCCATACTTGTACAGTCTATTGATATTTTACAAAGGTATGAGAGGATTTGGGGGATAAAGGAAAGTCTTTTCAATAATTGGTGCTCAAATAAATAGATATACTTATGAAATCTACCCCTACTTCACATGACACACAAAACCAATTCTAGTTAAATTAGAAATCATCTGTGTATTAATGCAAGAGAATCTCTTTGCAATGGTGTAGCACATAAAGATTTGGCATCAAATCATCCAGAAAATCTTTAACAGCAACAACAAAAAGGATATATTGGGCTTCAATAAATCACTCTTAGCTGGGCACAGTAGCTCATGCTTATAGCCCCAGTACTTAGGGAGACTGAGGCAGGAGTAACACTGTAAGTTCAAGGTCATCCTTGGCTACATAATAAGTTCCAAGACAGTCTGGGATCGAGAGAGAGAGAGAGAGAGAGAGAGAGAGAGAGAGAGAGAGAGAGAGAGAGAGAGAGAGAAAGAGAGAGACCTTGTCTCAAAATGTAAAAAACAAGAAAGTTAGTCTCTCATGTAAAAATGTCAATAAAGAGATGAATGCTCAAAACATAGGCTCAGAAACCACAGAGCTAAAAGAACCCTAATTAAGGCTGACATCCACACCTTCAATTTTTTTCACATGAGTATCTCAATGCAGCAAGTGAGCAAAATTCTTAGACATTTTACAAAGGATGGCAGCCAAATAACCAACAAGTTCATGTAGAAGTGATGGACATCATTAGTCATCAGTCAATCAATACAAATTAAAATGATAAGATCATTATATACTAGCCCAAATGGCTAATGTTTGAAACACAGTCAATAAATACCAAATGTCTTTCACTTTATCAAAATTAGAGATCAATGGAAACAAGATCTGGGAAATCAAGCAAGAAGACCTCTTTGTGTCAGGAGTGGAGAATATAGTTTTTCTATATACTATTAGAAGAGTATTTCTTAGTGACAAAATTGAAGTAAATTAAAATTTTTAAACCTTATTTTATACTAAAATTTCATTTCAAATAGATCATCTGAAGAAACATTTGCCCATAAGTGAAGTACAGAAGAATGGCTGAAATATCCAAGAGTTGCTCAGTTTGGGGTCTGGGGAGGTGTTTCAGTGAAGCCATAAACACTGGAGTCTGGACTCCCAGAACCTATTTAAAATGGAGTTGTTGTGGCAGCCCTCCTGTAATTCCAGCACTCTGAAGGTAGAGACAAGGAATCTCTGGGGAAAGCTGACTAGTTAGACTTCTGTATCAATAAGCTCTGGCCTTAACTGAGAGACCCTGTCTTAATGAAATACTCGATATGACACAGCTGTTGTACCTATGAATTCACAGCAGCCATAGGCTACCTTCACAAAACCTGAAAAGGATTGGGCCTATCAGTATTGTACTATGGATGGAGAAGGAACTCAAAGATCCTCCTAGAGATGCTGTAGGTAGGTATAACTTGCAGGAGAATATAAAATTACATTCCTCAGTGGTATAGCCACTGATGCATTATCCTAGCTCAAGTAAATTGCCCCCACCCATAATTATGCAAGCAACCCTAATTAAATACAGAAGGGCTTGCACACAAAGACATGGGAGTGGGAGTAGGAACAAGACTTAGAAATATGTATGGATGTGAAGGGTGGGGTAAAGGAAGAAGGAAGAATAATGGGAGGACTTTGATAAAAAATTGTATATATATATATATATATATATATATATATATATATATATGAACTTGTGAAAGAATAAGTAAGTGTGTAAGCATGACAATCCACTTTGAACCATGAAAATATTCTAAGTAGCTATATTAGAATAATGTATCAACTGTCTCCAACACAAATTATTTCTAATCCTTATAGAATCGGCTGAACCATTCCTCTCACTAGCATACATAGTATATGTCTAGAATGTATGCAATGTCTTAAGATAGAAAAGGATATTCTAGTGACTCTTAAAAACAATCATTGTTCCCTATATATTTTTTTATGATATGAGCCAGCTGTCAATCATCACTATCAACAAGTATCATGGGCTATTTGTTATGGTCTCTTAAAACCATGGAGTTTTCATCCAACACTCTAGAGGAAAAGAAATGAAGTATTTTCATATGACTCTTTTATAGAATCTGCTTTAAAATTTTGAAGGAGAGAAGAGTGAGCTTAATGGAGGGGTAAAAGCTGTGCTTTCTTCACAGCCAGCACCCACCTAATTTGTCATTTCCGTGTTTTCTTCGAGAGTTTACTCGAATTCCATTGTTTTGACTTTTCACCTTCAATTAGCATCCTCTACAACGTGTGAACTCACAGAGCTGACTTTGGCAGTTTCAGACTTTACAAGGAAGTTTCAGCATGTCTTTTTTGAAATAATTGAAATGAAAGTTCTCTAGGTAGCAGGGTAAAGTTCAAAGAAATGAACACTAAACAATGCATAAGTTTAGGGGGAGTGCAGTAGGGCAGCTGAATTTAATTTGGGTAAAGGAATCTGCATCTCTAACTGCTATTTACATATATGCTTTTGTGTTTTGATTCTAGGGCATATTAAATGCCATGCTTTAAAACAAACAGCCATGCTTTAAAACACCACTAGGAAAATAATTTTACATGTGAATTCATGGATTTATTCCAGTCTGGTGTTTCTTCCTAGCTTACTTTACACTTTATACATAAACACAATAAAACCCCACATTTTCTTTTGTTGTTGTTTTGGTTCTTGAGACTGTGTCTCACTCTATAGTCAGGCTGGCCTGGAACTTGCTATGTACATTAGGCAGACTTCCAACTCAAAAAGATCTGTTTGCCTCTTCCTCTGACAATACTATGTTTCTGCAAACAGAGTATTACAAGTAAAGATGAGCTTTCCTTTCATCTGGAAAAGGTCAGACAGAGACAATTTACTACATAGTTGTAGTTTATGAATAAGAAAATATATTTGACCAAGTTATTCTCAAGTTTTGTTTTGTTGTTTCATTTTTTACAAATCAATGGCTAGACATTGTCAATTACATTTATCTAGGTTAAGTGAGAATTGTTAGGTGGTTTTTAATCCTAATAGAATTCTTACTTTTATCCATTTTAACCATAGCATAAGAATCCACTTTCATAGCAGTGTGTAGCTTGATGCAAACATTCTTTCTGATGGCTAAGTGTAACAGAATTTCTGAAGCTAAGCTGAAAGGGTAGGTTCTATTATTCTTTACATGATTGGCAAAGATCACAGTAAACCAAGTCAGACTTTATATGACTGATAACAGAGTAGCATAGATGAAAAGTAGACATTAATTCTCTATTTTATACTCTTATCCACCAGAAATTTCTGATTTTTGTTTGGCAATATTTTAAGTTTCAAGGTTGCTTTTAGTTTCCTTAAAATCTTTATACTTTTGCAATTTCAGAATCTAGACAATTCTTACTTACATTGTGACCCCATTTAAGAAAGTATGATTCTCCCTGGAGCTATGTAAGGATATGCTAGTATTATCAGAATCCAAATAGTGGGGAAAATTCTAAAGAAATGTCAGCAAAGTTGGAAGCAATCAGTGTATGACTTGCCTTCTCCTCTGGGATGAATATATTCAGGAGTAGTACCTTCTACCATAGAAAGGCTTGAAAGCTATGAGACTAATATAAAAAGAAAATAACCCATTTATGGGCAAAAATATAATTAGTAGATGCCAGTTTGCAAACTGTGAAAAAATAACACATTCACCGATTTCTTTATATCCTGCAACTTTACAATCTTGTACTCAGCACTTCTCAAAACCCCAGGGATAGCTCTCAACACTGTATTATCAGGTTTCAAGAATTAAAATAACATTTTGGCTCAAAGACATAATACTTCACATTAAGAATTCTCTCAGAATAAGAAACCCAGGGAATGACTTCATCAGTTGATATCAGTGATAGCAATTCAAACAACTTCCCACTTCTTTTTTATGTCATCTAAAGAAAGAATATTCAAATACTTAAAAAATAAGACAAAGAATTCAACAGAGAAAATTATGTTTGAGTCACACCTATCTTCAATAACTGAACCTAAAACTATGAAAAACTAAAAAGAATTAAGGAATTGCCAAGAGGAGACTCTGGAAGAATGAAAATTATGAGTTGTGTCAAGACATTGATACATGTGGCCTCACACAAAGAGGGAAGATATGGTGAAAAATAAAAGCATCCTAATCTTACAAACTTCACCCCTATATGGCCAAAGTTGCTTTGGAAATGACAAGAAGAGATTATGCAATATGAATCCCTGTCAGAGTGCTGTGGCTATAATATTCTGGGTCAAGCCAGCACACTCAATATGCCTCTTATCAAAATGGCACAGTCACTATATGGCACCCAATAAAACTGAAAAGCTGGCGTGGCGGTTCCGCAAGCACAACAGATTAACAATTCCCCTTGTTCTTTGTATTTCCCACATAAAAATGGAGTAGGTCTCAGAGAGACAAGCAAGGGTCCACACTCACAAACAAGGATAGGAAAAAAATAAAAGGGGAAAGACACACAAAAAAAACTAAGCTTGAGAGATTTTACGAGAATTCGGTGTGAGGACAAGCAGAAAAATATGGCATGGCTCTAGTCCTGTCATCAGCAAAGGCTGTAATCCCCACCATTCCCCAAGTTTGTGTTAAAGCTCCAAAGCACGATACTAAATCCTTCCCCAAGTTTTCTTAAACCTGTCAGTGACAACAAAGCAGAGAGAATTTTCACACAGTTTGAGTAAGGAAGTTTAGTGATCGTCAATCTATTAAGAACTTTGAAAGAATCCACAGAACTGAAGGGTGTTATCTGTGGGTTTGAAAAGTACACTTAGTGGCTACAAAATACTCACAAAGAGGTTGCCTTCTTCTTGATAAATTGGTGCCAAATTAGAATGCATGAAATGCCTCCACCCACCCCCATGACCAAATGATATGACATTTTGAAAAGCACCTTTCCCACAGACTCTGTTATGATGACTGGTGCTCCTGATCCTTCTACACATCAAAATCAAAGCCATGTCAAGCTCAGAGCAAGATGCATGCTCGATTTCTAATCTGAGACTGCCCAGGTACCTTACTCATTTTGGTGCGATCCATCCCTCAGTGGGGAAAATGGTGAAATTGCACAAAGAAAAGATGCCTGGATTTTGTCCTTCAATTTTTAGTCAATTCCTTTTCAGTTGGGATGCTCAGATTGTGTGCTCATGGGATGTCAAATCATCAGACTTACCTTTTTGCATCTTCCCTGCACACCGGAGTCTGCATAGCCTAAGGAACTCTCTTCGGTGCCAACAGACCATGTTTGATGTATGCAGCAGTTTTCCCTACTTTGGACCAGTGTTTTCTACTTGTAGTTTCCACACTCTTGTGCATAGTATTTTGAAAGGCAATTCTATCTATGTTCCTTTGCACTTTACCCTGTTTGGATACAATTATTGACTCGTGTTGATTCTTACAATTTTATTTTCCCAGACTTTTTCCTTAAACTACGATTTATTTATTTTGAAAAGACAGCATTGTTTGTTAAGTTGGCTGAGGGCAATCAGGGGATTTACTCCTGCAAAGTCTCAAAATAAGATTTATTTATTCATTCATTCAACTTTGATTTGATTTTTATGCTTGAGCCTCTACTAGACACTAGAGATAGAAACAGGTGGAAGGCCTGCCTAATGAATCTCTCGTGCTGCTTTAGCTGTGATAGAAAGTGATACTTGCTGTAGTATGAGGGATCAAAGTTTGCTTGGGGGCAGGGAAAATAAGTGGAGACCTGGCAAATAGGCTACACAAACTAAGTTTTGTAGGAAGGTGCCATCTCCCAAAACAGATATAGCAAGAGGAAGCAAGAAAGCCACAAAGACGAGGCTAACAGTCAGATAATGGGAACAGAGCGGCAGTGCTGTTTTGGTGCGTGATGGGGTACACTAAACAGTGTTTCAATGCTAAACCCAAGCTGTGTGCTCCTAAGATTCAGCTGTATTGAGATAGGATGAATAGAGGTAATTTTTCAAAGCTCTCTAGTTATTCTAATCTGCAGCCCGAGTGGAAATCAAAAAAAAAAAAAAAAAAAAAAAAAAAAAAAAAAAAAAACCACATTAACACTGCTTTGCACAATGGGGAGTCAGTGAAGGGTTTTAAGTAGGACAATAAATGAAAATTTAAGGAAACAAAATTATTTTGTTTATACTGATGAAGTGGAAGATTGAAGACTTAGATATCATTAGAGCAAGTAACATTGAGCTGTCCTTCTTCAGATATTGCTAATTCAAAATGAGGTTTGCAGATGCACCAAGAAAAATGGTAGACAATTAAAAACCAAGGAAATATGTTTCTTGCTATATTATATTCTTCTACCATTCTTTTTCTGTGTTAATACAAAATAATGGTGACTATTGATGCTACCTATCATATCATTCTTTGATGGTTTCACTTGATAAAATGGCAATTTTGTTTTTCATAATCAGGAAGGCTTATAGCCGTTTTCTGTTTCTTCTAACTTTCACTGTTGAGGCATTGAAACATTCTTTGAGATATGCAAAATATGAAACTATTAAATATACAATATAATTTTACATTTATATATACCTATGATCCCACTGTACACATTATAATACAGAATTTGCTAAGTATTTTCTAACTTCATTTTGCTCAGTTTCTAACCCTCTACCATTGGTAACTGCTGTTCATTTTGGAATTACAATTAGTTTGTTCTATTCTTTTTAAATTTGTGGGTTTTTTATATTTAGTTATTTTTTATGTGTTTGAGTGTTTTGCACACACTGTGTGTTTGCCTGGTACCCATGGACGTCATAATAGGATTTCAGATCCCCTGGATCTGGAGTTTTGGATGGTTGTGGGCTATCCCTTGGGTGCTGGGAACTGAAGCCAGGTCTTCTGCAAGAGCAGCAAGGATTCTTAACCAATGAGACATTTCTCCAACCCCAATTTGTTCAATTCTCATGCATAGCATAGATGGAATCATATACAGTATCCATTTGTGTGTGTGTGTGTGTGTGTGTGTGTGTGTGTGTGTGTGTGTGTGTGTGACTTCTTTCAGTCAACATACTGTTTCCTAAAGTCAGGCGTATTACACAAATTTCAATAGATTTGGCTCTTTATCATTTCAGTCTGTTATTTGACTAACTTTTATTCTCTTATTAATTGACATTTTGGTCATTTCTAGCTTAACTTATTATGCCTTAGGCAAATATGGCCATTTATTTTATGAGTTGTGGTGGACAATTGTCCATTTTCTCTTGGCTATAGTGATGAAGTAGTTTCTGGATCACAGACAAAGCATCTATGTATTTTTTCCTAATATACTCTTCTGTAATATATTTGGCATATGTTATAAAAGAGAAAGATAATATCAAACTAAGTCACCTTTTGCCCAATAATCTCTCCAATTTTTTATTATATTTTATGTTTATTTCCCAAAAAACTTGTCTTCAATTTGATAAAGTCATTTTTTTCTCACTTAACCTTGGGTGGTTTAATTTTGTTATCTTTTTTTTCTTAATGTAATAGTTTCAATCACTCCATAGTCATAAGATGTTAAAACTGGCAGGTGGTAGTGGCACATGCTTTTAATCCCAGTACTCATCCAAGAGGCAAAAGGCAGGTGGATCTCTGTGAGTTCGAGGCTACCCTGGTCTACCAAGCAAGTTCCAGGACAGGCTCCAAAGTTACACAGAGAAACCCTGTCTCAAAAACAAAACAACAAAAAAAAATTGTTAAACCTATTTTCTTCTAGAACAGACATTTGCCAAATTTAAGTACACATGTTTTTGCAAGTCATAGTCTCAGACATAATAAATTAACTCTGCAAGTAAAAGCAAGTCAAAAGTTGCATAAATCAATGGTCTGGCTGCCTTTAACACATCATTCACAAGGAAAGTTAGCAGGTCCCTGAGTTTTGCACTATGGGCTTAACAGTTACTCAACTGTTCTAGTTTTGACTTTAGTTTGATGGTCTATCTCAACTATATTTTGTGCACGGCATGACATGGGTATCAAAGTCCATTTTCTATCATAAGGAAATGAAATTACTGTGACATCAGGTACAAATCTAGTGACTGTGTATCGGCTATTTCTGTACTCCTTTTTCCTCACCATTGGCTTATTTGTCAATTCTTTAAAGGATACCACACTGCCTTAATCATTATAGGTTTATAGGTAGTCTTGGAAAATCCTAATGCAACTCCTACAATGTTGTTTTTCCTTCTTTCAACATTGCATTGATTATTCTCAGCTTTTGCATTTCAATACAAATTTTATAATCAGCTAAGCAATTTACACATGCAAACATACTCTGCAGGGATTTGATTGGGATTACATTTACTCTGTGGATCAATTTTAAAAGAATTGACATTGTAACAATGTTCTGCCTTCCACACAATCCATAAACATGTTTTCCCCCATTCACTTAAATCTTTTGCAATGTTGCTCATAAGTCTATTGTTATTCCAGGTAGAATAGTGGTTGTAACATTTTTCATTAGATGTATTCCTAAATCTATCATGCTTTTAAGGTAACATTTTCCAATGTATTTACGAACATTTATCAGATTGCAAAATACAAATTTCTTATACCTTGATTTTTCTAGATGATATTGATGAATCCACAAATTAAATGCAATATTTAAAAACAATTTTTCATCCTTGAAGTTACAAAGTCCTAAAAACAACCAAGGATTTTAATTATATGATGTGTAATGGATGTAATAAAAAAAGAAGCTAAAACTATGACTGTGAAAGATTTACAAACTATCTAAAAGACAGAATTGATGGAAATACAGAAAAGTTAACAAAGAAGAACAAAAGGAACATACAGGACAGGAGTAAGAGCATGTAATCATGATGTCCACTGGAGGTTTCTGAGTAGTAGACCACCTTCAGTAAAGGCAAGTTCTACTGCTGCAAACGGACACATGACAAAGGGACTGAAATTGAAATGACTGATTTAGGAGTCATTAATTGCTTTCCCAATGATACATAAGCATTACCTCAGACTGGAAGTCAGATTGAAGTAAATTAAATATTAGGTCAGCAAATCAAAGACAACCAAATTGAGTGCAACCCTCTTGTGGCCACCACTAGACCTTACTATAGTATTTGAGGATACTTCTTGCATCTGTATCCTGAGACCCTCTATTCATTTCCATTCTAACTATAAGTATTATCTTCTGTGGAACAATCTTTGTAAATATGCATTGTAAATGTTTTTGTAAATCACTGTAAATATGCATTCCTGTTACTTACTGTTAATAAAAAGCTGATTGGCTGATAGATGGGCAGGAAGAAACTGGGTGAGATAGCCTGACACAGAAAAAATTCTGGAAGGAAGAAGAGAGGAGTCAAAGAGTCACCAGGAAGATACAGAGGGAGCAGGAGATGAATAATCCGTGTTAATAAAGGTCTTGCCATGTGACAGAGTAAATAAGGTATATGGGTTAACTTAAAATGTAAGAGCTACTTAGTAATAAGCCTGAGCTATTGGTCAAGCATTTTTAATTAATATTAAGCCTCTGTATTTATTTGGGAAAGGTGTCCTTGATGGGGAAAGCTCCATTTACATATGGTGCCCAAACAATTGAAAAGAATTTCACGTAAAACCTGAGAAAGCTTTAATAGAGGATTCTAAACACACAAAAGAACAAACTCATGCAAGACTTCTTGGTAGAAGCATTTTCTAGGTGGGCTGCTTGCTGGTGGTGATCAGAGGAAGCATGGCTCCTTTAAGACATGGGTTCCTGGTTCATGCTGGTGCATGGACAGTTTTTATTGAAATGTCCTTCTACGAAACACTTAAATGGAGTTTATGAGCAGTGGGAGGCATGCTACTCAGTGGCAGCTTGTACCCAGAAACCATACAGTTGGGGCAAAAAAATGTGGCTCCAACGGGTGCCTCTGCTATTAAACTAAACTCTCACAGACCAAGGAGTTTAGGTGGAGCCAGCTGCCAAAGCTGCCATTTTGGTCATAGCCATATCACTTAGCAATAGTCAGGAAAAAAGTTCAACAATGGAGATTAGATTCGGGTATCTTGCTCTTAAAAAAAGAGAGGATACAGAAATAGGATAGAAGGATAGATTACTGAATCTACTTCTAAACAACAACAACAACAAAAACCCAACTGTTTATCTCAAAATATTTACATAGGTATGGGTTTTAGATTATTGATACAAATTTTAAATTAATTTTATTATACTCTATGTATATTTCTACTCTTGTTTAAGGTATTATGCAGTTAAATTAAAAATGTAATGTATAATTAAGAAATACAGGTTTATAGTCATCTATAATAGTCAAAATTATAGTCATGGTAATTAGGTTTTCTAGGTATACAAAGATATATTTCAGATAGATATGTAATCTTCAAACATGTCAAAGACCTACAGAATATGGCATTTCAAATGTTTTAATAACTGGGGCTTTTTATGACAGTGAGATATGTTTGCTCCTGGCTGCACTAATCTACTTGAGAGAAGATGATTGGCATTGAAGAATCTCTGTAGGAAGTTTGTTTTCTTTATGGCTAAAGCTAACCATGTGGGCACAGAAACTGCCCTTGCCTCAATTGCTGACAGTACACTGTCCAAACTTGAGCAGCAGTATGCAAAAAAGAGAACTATTAAACTTTGCCAAGACAAAGTAGGACATTCCTCCAAAATTCACTCCTTCACAGGAAAGTTTGTTAGATATGTTATGCCTGTAGGCCAGAATTGGATGCCCCAATTTTATAGAGGAATTTTGGGTGACTGTCCAGACAACTTGGTATCCCTGCCATTAGGTAACATTTTATCCTTTTAGAGTCTTTGATAGAGTTGAAGACTAGATAGTTAAACCTATAATTTCCTTTGTTATGATAGAAAAAAATTAGGTATAAAACTTTAGACTAACCCAAGATCAGAGAGATAATTAAGTATTTTCTATAATTTGGCCAAGTGCAAATGGACTGAATATTGTGATTTTAATTCTTACTTAATAACTGTTTTGTTATATACATTTTCCCTCTGTTAAAGTTAAAACCTCCCTTTTTAATTAGACAAAAAGGGGAAATGCTGTGGAACAATCTTTCTACATTGTAAGTGTGCCTTGCTCTCATTGCTAATAAAAAGCTGATTGGCCTAAAGCTGAGCAGGAAGACAATGGGTGAGACAGCCTGACACAGAGAACTTTGGGAGGAAGAAGGGTGGGGTTAATGAGTCACTAAGCAGATAAAGAGGAAGCAGGAGATGAACATGCTACTAAAGGTATCACTATGTGGCAGAGTATAAATAAGGAATATTTTCCCTTTAATACAAAAATGTACTTTGTTGTATTAACATATATAGTACCATGTATATTTTATAAGTTTTTATAACAGACTTATTTAATGTTAACTTAATTTATATAGAGAGATATCAAGCTATAGATTTAAAGATATGTGATAGCCTATGTGGCACTTACTGTGTCCCTTGCTCCATAGCCTCCCCCGAATTTCAAAGTCCAAATTGAATCTAGTTACTAATAAAGCAATATGCATTCTGAATATTGTGAATATTGAATATAGGGAAGGCAGACTTTGAGAAGGCAGTGTCACTTACTTGTATCTAATACAACTGAACATCAAAAAAGAAATAGATTTTAGTAGAATATAACAATAAAGTCAACAGTATCAATGAAGATGCTGAAAAGAAATTTGATAGACATTTATGATTTGCATTAATCAAAAGAAAATTTGAAGGCAATAAATCAAGGCTGACAGTTTGAATAACTATAATAAAAATGAATGGTCAAGCAATTTTTAAAATACTTCCTCAGTATATATGTAATATTAAGGATGCATTATAAAATTCATAGTTTTCTATGGACAAGCCAGTGAATGTTTAGATATTTCCCTTTGCATTTACTGCAACAAGCAAAACACATAAGGTAATGAGTGGGAAGTTAATAAAAAGAGGAGACTCTGAATTACTAAATTAATTCATTAGTCTCATAGTCATAGAATACATTTTTCTTCAGCACACACCCATAATTCATATTACCATTAGTGGGAAGAAGTTACATTTGCAATTAATGTGTAAAAGTCTAAGAACTATTTGTGCAGTATTTGCTATTTCTTTGCTTATTGCAAAAGTGATATCTACATGACACCAAACAGAAATGGTGATTCAAGTTTTTCTTCATAGTGCCATGTTTTATAGTTTAAGGAATCTTAAAAGTATTTATTGTGTTTTGTTAATGAAAAGTAACTAAGATTTGCTAAAGTTGCATACTGAGGTACTTGAGATGGTAGCTATTTCCATGAAAACAAAATCTGTGAAATCATTCCAAACTTTAGAGCTGAAAACATCAGTCATTGCAAATATAAATCTTCGGTTGAGTGAAACATTGGTTAAAGTGTGTAAAGCATAGCTGCACCTTTTCCTCTCATTTCTAGCTAATCTTGCTCAAGCATGGTGTCAGGCAGGACAAGAAGCTGTCTTAAGTAAGGTTAGCCCAGGCAATGGTGATTTGTTCCATTCCAAATTGTCTATGCTTTTCGAGAATTGAACATGACAATCTACTTTTCATATTCATGGTAAAGGAAAAAGCAAACAAGCAAGCAGAATGGTAGAAAAGATTTACGTTATTCAGTAGTGTTAGATCATATAATGAGCCATTGACCAAAGCAAACTACACAGCTAAATTCAAAGTTGAGGACCGGGAAAACATAAATCAAGCTAGTCAGCATTGTTATACTCTTATGGGTAGAATACTGAATGAGATTGAGATTTAATGGAATTTCCAAGTCATAGAGGTACTAGATTGCAGGATAATGCCAAAGGGCATGGTTCTAATTCTTGTTCTAATACCGTAGTTTCTTGGTAGCCTTCAAAAGGTTTTATCAAAATAAAGCATGCCATGGCTAGGTGTTGTAGTATATACCTTAATCCAAATACTCAGGAGGTAGAGGGAGGTGGATCTCTGTGAGTTTGAGGCCAACCTGGTCTACATTGTGACTTCCAGAACAGCAATGGTTATGTAGCAATACCCTGTCCAAAAGAAAAAAATAATAAAATGATATTGGCATATTATCAATTAACTCCATACATGAACAATAGTCAATATTATTTAAATTATTATTCTTATATCAAAACCTCCAAAATGTATTTCTCTTTTAAGCACACACCAACTATATTACTCTATTATTCAACACAATTCTCTTGCTTGGTATTTCTACTGACAAACAGAAATACTCTTCTGTTTCTCATCATACAAAGCTCCTTCATATACTTATGATCACAATTTCATGGCTTTGTGTTCTTTATGCTAATTAAAAAACTCCAATGCCTTTAACCTTTCCTTGCTGAGCCTGTTTAATAATCTTTTGGAATTTCTTATTATTTTATTCTACTACCCCCTATATCTCAATATTCTTTTTATAATATAAAAATGTCCATGTCCATAATAATCAAAATATGTTCTGACTAATGTTGAATACAATGAAAATAGATTCTAACCTTGGGAAATATCCCCCTACTAGGTTCCATCATTTGTTTGTGTGGTAAGAATAAAACTTTCCTGTTCCAATCAGTTCTAACCTGGTCTACTCAGAAGATTGTTACAAAGTTAAATTAATATCATTCAAATAACATTAATGTGACCTCACTCAAAGTTGCTGGCATTGTGCATAGAAAGTTTCCATTATTAATTCATGCTATGCAGTGCATGAAGGGATCGAAGCAAAATAAAGTTCAGGTGGATCTAAGAGGTCACCCACAAGAGTTCCTAGGAGGATGTGCTGAAGATCATTTTATACCAAAAAAATCAAAGTTCTGAAGAATAGTAGATACAGGAATTAATTTACAAGGATCTAGTCACTTACTCATGAATAAAAGATAATCAGCCACAGGCAATTTTGAAATAATTAGGTATGTAAACTAGTAATGCTTTATAAAATAGCAGTGGACATAGATTTGAATTCTCAATATTCTCACATTTATTTTTTCTGAAAGTGTCACCTTTAACCTACTGCCCCAAAGAAGAATATGAAAAATCATAGTTTGCATTCATCCATTCTTTTCCTCATTAAGGCTTCTGAGAGCTTCAGGAGACATATCTATGCTAGAAATACCAATGCCATATAGCTCTACTGTTTACAGACTGATAATACACTATAAGGATCCAGAACACTCCAACCCTCCAGACCTCCTCAAGGCCATCAGGATGCTTCAAATGCACTAATAAGAAATAAGTTGCAGATATTGACTTGTGTTGAAAGCAGACACACATATATTGAATAGTGGGATACATATTGATTGGAGATAAAACCAATATTAACCTCAAGGAAAAATGCATCTTTGTGCTGACCAAAACACAAGTCAATGCATAGCATTTTACACTCTTTATCAAAATTAATTGTGAAAGGAAGTTTGATATACTTTTCTTTTGAAGACTGAGCACTATTTAAACAACTCTTGTTACTAGGTCTTGCTTTCTGTTCTAAAGCTGGAGTCTAATTACCCCATATCTATTACTCTAAGAGGGTAAGCAAAGAATTTGCTATTAATTTTTGTATAATTGCCTCTGTACTCTCCTCCTCCAAGTCTGCAGCTTAGTGTAACTGACAGTAGGGACAGGAGAGGAAAGAACTTTGAGAACAAAAGAAACAGTTTACATTTTAACCCCACCAAACACTAAATAATTAGCTTTGAGACAGGTTTGAATGATTATGAGGTTCATATGCACATTCAATAGAGGATGCCATCAAGTTATAAGACCTGCCTATCTCTCACTCTGTTTGCATCCAAATGTCTATAAGGGATTATCAAAGCACACATCCTTTTATCTTCCTACTCATCTGTCAATCCATAGCAATCTCTCTTCCGTACTTAGCACCAAACTAAACTTGCTCATTTATCATCTATTTCTTCATTGGTAAGTCTGATAGATTCTCAGTACTGTTCTAGTTCTACTTCTTGATTGTTCAATCAAGCCCGCCCCCACCCTCAGTTAAATATTTCTACCCCTTGACTTCTAAGTGTATGTGTCCTGGATTCTCAATTATATATATAGTTACTCTTCCAGCATTCACCCCAAATTTATTTCCCCCTACTTGGACCTTTAGGGTTGTGGTTTTCATTACTAGAAACTACTCCTCTTCTTTAACAATGATGTACATTTTTCCATGCTAATTCACATAGTTCTGTGATTGATCATTACCACCTATGTTCTATCAACGAAAATAATCTGCAGCTCATTCATTTAGGTGAAAAAGACAGAGGACTACAGTTGTGGACCACCACATATAACTTTAATCACAGTACTTGAGACAGTGGCAGATAGATCTTTGTGAATTGGAGGACAGCCTGAAGCTCACTATGTAGACCAATATCAAGGAAAAATCAAAATACAAAAGAAGCAGTATATATATTTTTGATAAATTAATGTATTTGAATATTAAACTATAAAGTAACATATTTTAACATAAACTAAACACACACACACACGCACACACACACACACACACACGCACACACACACACACACACACACACACACACACATATATATATATATATATATATATATATATATATATATCCCTAGACAGAAATTATAAATTAAAAGCAAAATGTGCTACCCATACTATTTGTTATATCACTAGTTACTTGTGTCTGGAGTGGAAAATCTAAGCGGGGGAAACTAACAATCCTTTAAAAATATCTCTTTACATTGTAAATAGCAAAAGTTATAGGCATGTATATATTTATTTTCTTCTCATCCCTGACATGATTAATTCTTCTAAATGGTAGAAGTTGTCAATCTTGGTGATGTTTGAAGGTCATACATCAAATGTGAATGATAGTTCACAATTGAGTTTGCCAATTTATTAGTCAACATGGCCTTGCCTCTCTCTTTATTCAAACATCTCCTTAGCAGAGATACCTCTCCTTACTATCCTGTAAAAATTAGCATTCTCTTTATAAGCATTATGCATTCCTCCATATCCTACTTTGTGTCATCTATAGAGCACATCAAACAAATTGATTACTGTATATTTACTTTATATCTCATCCAAAAGTTTGATCTTTTTCTAGAAGATCAAATATTTTATGTATCATATTTACTAATATGACTTCAATATCCAGAAAAATGTACAAATAATCATAATCAATAAATATTTACTAAATGAATGCATAAAATACCAGAAGTATAGTAAGTTCTCAACAAATCACAGCCAAATAATTATTATTTATGAGCCATTAAAATATTTTGAAAAAGATAGAACAACATGCACAAGATGATAAATCTGGATGTGAAAATCTCTGGTAGCCACCTAAAGTCCAGTACATGCCATGAATATATACTTTTGAAGATGCAATTTAAGGATTGAAACAACTGGTTCTCAAGTTTCTGGCAGCTGGAAATCACTAGTGACATGAAAGCCATCCTTTGGTTCTCTATTACAGTGTGTGCAGAGCTATTTATTCAAATGGAAAGAGAGAGAGAGAGAGAGAGAGAGAGAGAGAGAGAGAGAGAGAGAGAGAGAATCTCAATGCAACATCATTTCCTTCATTGTACTACTTGTTACCTCTTGTAGGGGAAGCTGTAGCCACGCCTACTTAGGGGCTGGCTACAGGTGTGCCTGACCACGCTTGTGAGGGCGTGGCCAGGGTGATGTAGAGCGATACTGCATTTTCTCTTTCGGTTTCACTTTGGTACTTGCTGTACAGACAGACTGCTGCCACGCCGGCTGGCTAGGTTGCTCTATAAGTAAGGCTTATCCCTATTAAATACCCTTATATTTCTACCTGACTCCGTATTGGTAATTTCCCACTATATCTGCAAGCTTGCAAGGGTGTGGTCAGGCACACCTATAGCCAGCCCCTAAGTAGGCGTGGCTACAGCTTCCCCTACAACCTCTGTCCAAGTTCCTGAGTCCAAATCCCTCCCAATAGCCAACCCTGCCAGCACATTAACTGGTGCAGTGTCATTTTAGTGGATTGTTTATTAAGAAGTAGAGCACAAAATATATTCATTCCAAGCAAACTTAGTTGAACTTCGAAAGTGGGCAATACACTGTAGCAAAACTATTTAGTAAATATGAAAAAGGTGCACATCATAAGAAAGTCTATCATTCTGAAAGACATGCATATGACTTTATAGTCTTTATCCTCCATGGAAAGTAACTATGAGATACTGTAAATGGCTCAGTCAGCTAGGTGGTGTTTAAGAGTTGTGTCCCCAAAGACAAGATTATTGGGGACATTAATAAGAGAAAAGAGCATGCCATTACTAGAAGCAATAGATCTATTTTTCACTTGGGATTGAAAACTCAACTTTGAGTAGTGTATTATACAACGGAGCTGAGGTGGGGTCACAGTAAAAGTGATCCTGGTGGTATTTAGCTGAGACAAAATTAGAGCAGTACGGACTCTTTGAAGCTCCCTAAGCCTGCAGAAAGGTACACAGAAGATGTTATGTAATTGTCCTTGCAGTGGAATTAAAAAATTAGAAGCAGGGGTTAAAATTTAAGTACTAAGTCTCCAAAATTTATCCTAGAGCAGGAGGTCAAGGTAATAAATTTATGAGTCAGTCCAAAGTAGACATGAAAGTGAAAAAGATTAAGAAGATGTAACAAATGGAAGTAGATATGCCCCTTATATGAAAGCAA
The DNA here is from genome assembly GCF_003668045.3 of Cricetulus griseus. Classification (NCBI taxonomy): domain Eukaryota; kingdom Metazoa; phylum Chordata; class Mammalia; order Rodentia; family Cricetidae; genus Cricetulus; species Cricetulus griseus. Next base: position 48,740,488 of record NC_048604.1, read on the forward strand.
ATAGTCCTTATGGTAGGAGAAACCCTCTCAAATTTCATCAAGTAAAATTATATTTAAAATAGTGATTTTCTTTTTATTTAAATTAGAAGCAAGATTGTTTTACATGTCAATCCAAGTTCCCTTTCCCTCCCCTCTTCCCCTGCCCCCCAACTAACACCATACCTATTCCATACCCAGTCTGCTCCCCAGGGAGGTTGAGGTCTTCAGAGTCTGTCATATCCTTTGGGATAAGACCTAAGCCCTCCTCTGTGTGTCTAGGCTCAGGGAAGTATCCCTCTATGTGAAATGGGCTCCCAAAGTCCATTCCTAAGTTAGGGATAAGTACTGATATACTACAATAGGCCCCACAGATTTCAAGGTCTCATTACTGACACCCATGTTCATGGAGTCTGGATCAGTCCCATGCTGGTTTCTCAGGTATCAGTCTGGGGGCCAAGAGGTCTCCCATGTTCAGGTCAGCTGTTTCTGTGGGTTTCACCAGCCTGGTCTTGACCCATTTGCTCATCACTCCTCCTTCTCTACAGCTGGATTCCAGTTCAGTTCCGTGTTTAGCTGTGGGTGTCTGCTTCTACTTCCATCAGCTGCTGGATGAAGGCTATCGGATGGCATATGAGTTAGTCATGAATCTCATTATCAGGGGAGGACATTTAAGGTAGCCTCTCCTCTGTTGCTTAGACTATTAGTTGGTGTCATCCTTGTAGATCTCTGGACATTTCCCTAGTGCCTGATTTCACTTTAAACCTACAATGGATTTTCTTTACTTAAATAAATACATTTCTTTAAAAGGAATATTGTAATTGGCAGAAGTGTCTCTTTTTCTTAACTACAGAGTAAATGCAAAATAGATTAAGGAATATTATTAATTTCCAACCAGATACTAATACTAACTTAGCTCCCAAAACATCTTTTCTCTGAAGGGACATAATTAGGGCTGAGAGATAGCTCAGCAGTTAAGAGAACTAACTGCTCTTCAAGGGGTCCTGAGTTCAATTCTCAGCAACCACATGGTGAATCACAACAATCTGTAATAGGAGGTGATGTCCTCTTCTGGCATGCAGGGATAAATCAGAGTACTAATATAAAGTATAAATAAATAAGTAAAATAAAGGGACATAAGTAACACTAAGAATGTTCTTAATAATGAAATGGCATCAAATTAAGAATTTCCCATTAATATAATCAATAATTAATAAGCCCTGGGAAAAGGTTCTCTTTCTTGTTATGTAAAACACACACACACACACACACACACACACACACACACACACCATAAGTAAATACTGGAAGCCTATAGCTTTTTAGGGGGAAATAAATGTAAGAAGGAAGGCCAAAACTAGAGTGGAAATGTATAATGAGCAGGCAAGTACCAGAATATTAAAGCAACTATAGAGAGAAAACAAAAATCAGTATGGTTGTTTGAAGTCAGGCCAAGGTTGAAATTAAATTCTTAAAGAAAACTGCCACCTGTCATGGCAGGCCTCACACCCAAGAGCATTTTTACAGCACAAATTGGACTTGATGGGTTAAACACACAGAGAACAGGAAGGTGGGTAGGTAGGTAGGTCAGGGTGGATCTGAGAGGAGATCAGGGAGGGTATTGAATATGATCAAATTACAATCAAAATATGTTGTATGAAATTCTCAAAGAATTAATAAAATATCATCCAATACTTCATTCATTCATTACATTCAGATTAACCCCAGCCAACATTTGTTTTTTCTCCCTCATGGTTCCAGAAGGTGTGGCCTCTACTTACTTCAGTCTTGGAGTACCTCAGCTCAAATATGGTATATTACTCACATTTTATTCACTTCAAAATCCCACAAGGCCAACTTTCAAATCAATGAGAAGGGGAATAACTTACTCTACAAGAAAACACTGTAAGCCACATGGACATGATTGGAACCATCTGATCCCTCCCAACTTTGGCTGAAAACGTTTATGAAATATTCTGTGTTTATTTTTAAAATATTAATTTTTGAACAATACAATAAAGCACATAATCGAATTTAACCATTTACAAAGTTTGTCTTTTCTTTTGAACTTATGTAAATTTGATAATCAGATTTAAATAAAAACTTTGGTAAAAAAGACTTTTGATTTGTTCAGGCTTCCAGGAAGCTCAGAGCAAGACACATTTGTATAAATTGCTGGATTTCTGTTTCTTCTTGGAACTAGCATATGTACATAGGTTTTCATTATCATTAGTTTGTATTTCCTTGTTTAGTTTACTCTCCTCCTATACTAAACTCATTGTATAAGACTTCAAAAAGCCTTTCTAGACAAATGTGGGCTATTAATTATTATAACATAGCTAGTAATATCGTCAGTTTTTTTTAAGCCTTCATATCTAATTTTTCCTATTGATATAAGCTTCTTGAGTGTGGAATAAATGATGGTTGGGTCTTTGTACTGTTGATAGTATATTCTAATAAAAGACAAATGGAATGCAAATTTCTTAGCCATCTCACTGGATGGCAAGCAATATCAGACTTTATATGATGCATCCTCACTTGAACAGATGGACCATGGTTATTTCCATGTTGAATAATTGTGAACCCTATAATATAGAAAAACCAACCTATGAAATACACAATGTTACTAAATATTGAAATGGCTAACTTAAAAATAAGTTTCTGTTTCAAGTTGCTGGCAAACTCATAACAATTTTAAAGATACCATCAGCACATTTACAACACACCAGACTATGAGAGAATGTCATACCTGTACTCAGAAATGTTGAAAAGTGTTTTGTCATGTTACCAGGTTTCATTTTGTTCAACTTATCCAAAACTCTATGGGTTAAAACTGCACTATCTAGGGTAAGCGGCCCTGCTCAGAAACATCTGACGTCAGGAGTTTGCTCACCGGATCCGAGCTGGCAGCAGGATCCAGCACATACTGCCGAGGCCCCAGTGGCAGTTTCGCCTCCATCCACCAGCCCAGGTAGGCCAGAGGCTGTCTTCACTTCTGGTTCAGCGGATCCAACACACCCGGACACTTAGAAGGCCCCGGTGGCAGTATGCCTCCATCCACAGGCTCAGTACTGCCTCCATCCACAGGCTCAGTACTGCCTCTATCCACCTGCCTGGGTAGGCCAGGGGCCATTTCTGGTTCCGGGTAAACAGCCCTGCTCAGAAACATCTGACACCAGGGTGTTGCTCACCAGATCCAAGCTCAGCAGCAGGATCCAGCATACCCGGGCACTGCCAAGGCCCAGGTGACAGTTCCGCCTCCATCCACAGGCTCAGTACTGCCTCCACCCACCCGCCCAGTCCCACCTCAATCCTCCAGCCCTAGTGGGCCAGGGGATGTTTCTGGTTCTGGATAAGCGGCCCTGCTCAGAAACATCTGATGCCAGGGTGTTGCTCTCCGGATCCGAGCTCAGCAGCAAGATCCAGTACACCCGGACACTGCCTAGACCCCAGTAGCAGTGCCACCTCCATCCACGACAAGAGGACAGACATCAAAATATTGGAACTGTTTGCATCTACCAGAAGGGAACCTTGGTCCCATACCCACCAGGAGAGGAAGAGATTCCTGCTACACCCACCAGAAGAAAGGATGTGAAGAGGTCAATGTAAAAGCACATTCAACAACAGAAAACCCAATATGACACCACCGGAGACTAGGAACCATACACCAGCAAGACCTGAACATCACAATGCAGATGAAACAGGAAAGAATGACCTTCAAAACATCTTCATGAAAATGATAGAGGACCTCAAAGAGGACATGAGAAAATCCCTTAAATAAATGGAAGAAAAAAATAAAAAATACAAGATATTAACAATTGTTTCAAGGAAACAGTTCAAACCCTAAAAAGTAAAATAGAGAAAATAAAGATAGCACAATCTGAGGGAATTCTGGAAATAGAAAAGCTGGGTAAACAATCAGGAACTACAGATACAAGCATAACCAACAGAATACAAGAAAAGGGAGAGAGAATCTCAGGAGATGAAGATACATTAGGAAAAATAGACTCATCAACCAAAGAAAATCTTAAGTCCAACAAATCCCTAACACAAAATATCCAGGAAAAATGGTAAACTGTGAAAAGACCAAACATAAGAATAATAGGTATAGAAGAAGGTGAAGAAATCCAACTCAAAGGCGCAGAAAACATATTCAACAAAATCATAGAAGAAAACTTTCCCAACCTAAAGAAAGACATGGCAAATAAAGTACAAGAAGCATACAGAACACCAAATAGACTCAACCAAAAAAGAAGGTCTCCTCGCCACATAATAATCAAAAGCCCAAACACACAGAATAAAGAGAAAATATTAAGAGCAGCAAAGGAAAAAGGACAAGTAACATATAAAGGCAAACCTATTAGAATCACACCTGAATTTTCCTTGGAAACTCTGAAAGCCAGAACATCCTGTATAGATATTCTACCTACAATAAGAGACCAAGGATGCCACCCCAGACTACTATACCAAGCAAAGCTTTCAATCAATATAGATGGAGAAAAATATATTCCGTGACAAAACCGGATTCAAACAATACATATCCACCAATCCAGCCCTACAGAAAGTTCTGGAAGGAAAACATCAACCCAAGGAAGTTAACTACAACCAGAAAAATATAGGCAATAGATAATCCCACTTTACCAACAGCCAAAAAGAAAAAGTGATAGAATCCCTCCCACAATTTCGCCACCATCACCAAATCAAAAACAAACAAGAATGAACAATCAATGGTCATTAATATCCCTCTACATTAATTGTCTTAACTCACCTATAAAAAGACACAGATTAACAGGATGGATAAGAAGACAGAATCCCTAATTCTGCTGCATACAAGAAACACACGTCAACTTCAAAGACAGACAGTACCTAAGAATTAAAGGTTGGGGAAAGATTATCCAATCAATTGCACCCAAGAAACAAGCAGGAGTAACAATCCTAATATCCAACAAATTGAACTTTAAAATAAAATCAATCAAAAGAGATGAGGGAGGTCACTTCCTACTCATCACAGGAGAAATGCATCAGGATGAATTCTCAATTCTCAACATTTATGCCCCAAATAAAAAGGCATCCACGTTTGTAAAAGAAACTTTACTAAAACTCATCACACATAAAACTGCACACAATTATAGTGGGAGACTTCAACACCCCACTCTCACCACTGGACAGGAACACCACACAGAAACTTAATGAAGAAACAAAGGAACTAATAGAAGTTATGATGCAATTGGAATTAACAGATATTTATAGAACATTCCATCAAAATACAAAACAATGTACCTTCTCAGCACCACAAGGTAAATTGACCACATACTTGGCAACAGAGCAAACCTCAACAGGTACAAAAAATTGAAATAACCCCCTGTGTCTTATCAGACTACCATGCTTTAAAGTTAGAATTCAACAACAACATGTATTACAGAAGCCTACAAATTCATGGAAATTAAATAAGACCCAATTGCACAATTCCTGGGTAGAGGAAGAAAAAAAAATTAAAGTTTTCCTAAAATTCAATGAGAATTCGGACACAACATACCAAAATCTATGGGACACTTTGAAAGCAGTGATAAGAGGAAAGTTAATGTTGCTAAGTGCCCATATGAAAGAACAAGTGCATAATCACACTAGAGAATTAACAGCACAAATGAAAGCTTTAGAACACAAAGAAATAATCAAATTGAGGGCTGCAAACAATAAAATGGAAACTAGGAGAACAATACAAAGAATCAATATAAAGAAGAGTTGGTTTTTCAAGAAAATCAGCAAAATAGACAAACCTTTATCCAAACTTACCAAACAGCAGAGAGTGACCATGCAAATTAATAAAATCAGTTATGAAAAGGGGTACATAACAACCAACACAGAAGAAATCCAGAGAGTAATCAGGTCATACTTCGAAAACCTATATTCCTCAAAATTTGAAAATCTAAAGGAAATGGACAATTTTTGGACAGATTTCATGTACCAAAATGAAATCATGAACAGATAAGAAACTTAAATAGACCTACATCACCTAATGAAATAGAAGCAGTCATTAGAAGTCTCCAAACCAAAAAAAAGCCCAGGGCCAGTTGGCTTCAGTGCAGAATTCTACCAAAAATTCAAGGAACATCTAATACCAATTCTCCTCAAAGAATTCCACACAATAGAAGCAGAGTGTCATTACCAAACTCTTTTTATGAGACTTCAATAACCTTGACACCTAAGCCACACAAAGACACAACTAAGAAAGAGAACTACAGACCAGTATCCATCATGAACATTGATGCAAAAAATCCCAATAAATGACTGGCAAATCAAATCCAAGAACACATCAGAGAAATCATCCATCATGACCAAGTAGGCTTCATCCCAGGGATGCAAGAATGGATCAACATACAAAAATCCATCGTTGTAATCCACCATGTAAACAGACTGAAGGAAAAAACCCACATGATCATCTCACTAGATGCTGAAAAATCCTTTGACAAAATCCAACACCCCTTCATGATAAAGGTCATGGAGAAATCAGGGATAATAGGAACATACCTCAACATAGTAAAAGCAATATACAGCAAGCAACAGCCAACATCCAATTAAATGGAGAGAAACTCAATGCAATTTCTCTAAAATCGGGGACAAGACAAGGCTGTCCACTCTCTCCATACCTCTTCAATATTGTCCTTGAAGTTCAAGCTAAAGCAATAAGACAACAAAATGAGATCAAGGGAATACAAATTGGAAAGGAAGAAGTCAAATTCTCACTACTTGCAGATGATGTGATAGTCTACATAAGTGACCTGAAAAACTTTACCAGGGAACACCTTCAGCAAACTGGCAGGATACAAGATTAACTCAAAAATATCTGTAGCCCTACTATATACCCATGACATACTGGTGGAGAAAGAAATCAGAGGAATATCACAGTTTACAATTTCCACAAACAACATAAAATACCTTGGGGCAACACTAACCAAAAAAGCAAAAGACCTGTACCATACTAATTTTGAGAATATAAAGAAAGAAATAAAAGAAGATAAAAGAAAATGGAAAGATCTCCCATGCTATTGGATAGGTAGGATCAACATAGTAAAAATGGCATTCTTGACAAAAGCACTCTACAGATTCAATGCAATCCCCATTCGAATCCCAATGCAATTTTTCATAGACCTTGAAAGAACAATTCTGAACATTATATGGAGAAACAAAAGACCCAGGATAGCCAAAACAACCCTGTACAATGCAGGAACTTCTGGAGGCATCACTACTCCTGATTTCAAGCTCTATTACAGAGCTATAGTCCTGAAAATAGCTTGGTATTGGCACAAAAATAGACAGACAGACAACTGGAATAGAGTTGAAAATCCTGATATTAACTCACACACCTACAAAAACCTGATTTTGACTAACAATCCAAAATTTTACAATGGAACTAAGAGAACATCTTCAACAAATGGTGCTGGCATAACTGGTTGTGGACATGTAGAAGACTGCAGATAGACTCAAACCTATTGCCATGCACAAAACATAAGTCCAAATGGATCAAACACCTCAATATAAACCAAGCCACAATGAACCCATTAGAAGACAAAGTGGGAAATACCCTTGAATTAATTGGCACAGGAGACTGCTTCCTGAACATTACACCAGTAGCACAGACACTGAGATCAACAATTGATAAATGGGACCTCCTGAAACTGAAAAGCTTCTGTAAGGCAAAGGGCACAATCAGCAAGACAAAACAGCAGCCCACAGACTGGGAAAAGATATTCACCAACCCCATATCTGACAGAGGGATGATCTCCAAAATATACAAAGAAATCAAGAAACTAGTCTCCAAAACACCAAACAATCAAATTAAAATTGGGTCACAAAACAAAATAGACAATTCTCAATAGAGGAATCTGAAATGGCTGAAAGACACATAAGAAAGTGTTCAACATCCTTAGGCATTAGGGAAATGCAAATCAAAACAACTATGAGATACCATCTTACTCCTGTCAGAATGGCTAAAATGAAAAAAAACAACAATGACAGTTTATGCTTGAGAGGATGTGGAGAAAGGGGAACACTCCTTCACTTCTTGTGGGAGTGCCAATTTGTACAGCCACTTTGGAAATCACTATGGTGACTCCTCAGGAAAATAAGAATCTGTCTACCACAAGATCCAGCAATTACAGTCTTAGGCGTATACCCAAAAGAAGCACATTCATACAAGAAAGACATCTGTTCAACGATGTTCATAGCAGCATTATTTGTAATAGACAGAACCTGGAAGCAACCTAGATGCCCCTCAACTGAATAATGGATAGAGAAAATATGGTACATTTACACAATGGAGTACTACTTAGAGGAAAAAACAGTGGAATCTTGAAATTTTCAGGAAAATGGATGGAACTAGAAGAAACAATTCTGAGTGAGGTAACCCAATCACAAAAAGACCAACATGGTATGTACTCACTCATATGCAGATTTTAGACATAGTGTAAAGGATTACCAGTCTACAATTCACACTGCCAGAGAAGCTAGTAAAGAAAGAGGACCCTAAGAGAGACATACATGGTCCCCTGGAGAAGGGGAAAGGGTCAAGATCCCCTGAGCAAATTGGTTGCACGAGAAGAGGGGAGAGTGAACTAGGAGAATGAGAAGGGGAGAAGACATGAAGGAGCAGAGGACATGAAGGAGCAGAAAGGTTGAGTCAGGCAAAGAATATAACAAGAATGGAGATACCATAGTAGAGGGAAACATTTTAGGCTTACAGAGAAATCAGGAACTAGGGAAATGTCTGGAGATCTACAAAGATAACACCAGTTAACAATCTAAGCAACAGAGGAGAAGCTACCTTAAATGCCCTCCCCTGATAATGAGATTGGTGACTGACTTATATGCTAGCCAATAGCCCTCATTCAGCAGTTGGTGGAAGTAGAAGCAGACACCCACAACTAATTACTGAACTGAACTGGAATCCGGATGCAGAGAAGGATGAATGAAGAGCAAAGGAGTCCAGACAAGGCTGGTGAAACCCACAGAAACAGCTGACCTGAACAACGGCTAGCTCTTGCTTCCCAGACTGATAGCTGGGATACCAGCATGGGAATGAACCATACCCCAGGAACATGGGTTTCAGTGAGGAAACCTCAGAAATCTACAGGACCTGCTATAGTAGTTCAGTACTTATCCCTATCATAGCTGTGGACTTTGGGAGACCATTCCACATAGAGGAATACTCCCTGAGCCAAGACACATGTGTGTGGGCCTAGGCCCTATTCCTAAGGATATGGTAGACTCTGATGACACCCAATGGAAGGCCTCACCATCCATGGGGAGCAGAAAGGATATGTGATAGGTAGGGTTTTAGTTGGGGGGTGGTAGGGGAGGACTAGAGGGAGGAGGGAACTGGGTTTGTCATGTAAAACAATCTTGTTTCTAATTCAAATTTTAAAAAATCTGAGAAAAGAATAAAATACCTTCGGATTGGCAAGCACTATAAGGCTGAGGGTGGGCTCATTTGTAGTGTGTGAGCCCATTGAGCCCAAAGCCTGAATTCCACCCCATCACTACAAAAATTAATTGATTAAAATTAATTAACCTGTAAAAAGGACTATCTAGATTTACCATGTTTCATTTAAGAATGATAGATGATTTGTATTCCTCCTAGTACCTCCATCCTTAGAATATTTTTATTCCACATCTACATTATAATGGAGAACAAGTCAGAAGTGTCAACGATTTCTTTTATGTTTCAGATACACAATGATCAAGTTTACAAGTGCATGTACTAATTATTAAGGAGACTCAGGAAAACACTACTCTTAATCAAATGTCACTTTAGGCTACTAAACTGTGGATCATCTCCATACACTGTCCAAACCCATGCATTTGGTGTAGCTATCAGTATCATGAATGATGTGACTAAGTGGAATTGCAACACTATGCTATGAGAGAAACTAAACTCTTTAGATACTTTTTGTGTTGGAAATAAAGGGAACACTTTCAGACTGCTAATAGGAATGTAAAAGAATCCACAGACTTTCCTCAAAGAAATAAAGAAAAATATAGTTAACATATATATTTATATGTTATATCAACTATATCACTTATGGTAAAAAATTTGAAGTACCCTTATGTCAACAAACTACAGTGATACTTGTATATCTAGTTTATTTTAGCACTAGCTTAAATAGCCAAATAATGGAACCAGACTTGTTGTCCATTAGTTGACAAAGGATAATGAAATGCAATATATGTGTGTGTATAAATGTATGCATATATAAATATTATATATACATATAATATATATATATATGTATTCTGCCATAAGAAAAATGAAATTGTGTCATTGGCAAGGAAATTGATGCAACTGGAGGTCATCACATTAAGCAAAATAAACCAGACTGAGAAAGACAAATGTCACATTTCCTCTCACTCGTGGATTCCATTTTTTAAAAAATGCATTTATTTAATTTATTTATTTATCTATCTATGTATTTATTTTATGCCCTTACTGAAGTTTTCCCTCCCTCCTCTCCTCCCAGTCTGTACCACCATCTCCATTCTGGCCCCTTCTCATTCACTTCCCCTCCAATTCTATCCAGAAAAGGGCAAGCCTCCCATGGATATCAACTAGCCATGATACATCAAGTTGCAGTAGGATTAATTCCCCACACATACATATTAAGGATAGGCAAGGTAACACAGTATGAGGAATAGGGTCTCAGAAAGCCAACAAAAGAATCAGAGACAGCCCCTGCTCCCACTTTTAGGAGTCCCATAAGAGAACCTAGCTACAAACCTTTCACATATATGCAGAGGGCCTAGGTCAGTCCTATGCAGGCTCCCTAATTTTCAGTTCAGACTCTGTGAGTCCCTGTGAGTCCAGGTTAGTTGACTATGGGATTTCTCATGGTGTTCTTGACCTCTCTGGCTCCTACATCCCTTCCTCCCTCTCTTTAGCAGGATTCCTCAAGCTCCACCTAATGTTTGTCTGTGGTCTTTGCATCCGTTTCCACCAGTTGCTTGATGAAGCCTCTCTGATAACTATTGGGCTATGAGTATAGCAGAATATTGTTAGACATCATTACATTGACATTTTTTCTCCAGTCATATTTGGTGCTTTCCTAAGTCTCTGGGAAGTCTGGTATCTGGATCCTAGTGCTCTAGGCAGTGTCAGGATTCTGCTCAATCTCATGGCATTCGCCTCAGACTGGACCAGTCATTGTTTGGCCACTCCAAACAACTGTGCCACCATTACTCCAGCATATCCCATAGTAGGGAGGACAGACTGCAGATTGGGTTTATATCGCAATCTCTCCACTGGTAGTTTTTCTTGGTCATAGGTGATGGCCAGTTCTGGATACATATCCTCTGGATTCTTGATTTTTATGTAGACAAATACAATTTGTGTGTGTGTGTGTGTGTGTGTGTGTGTGTGTGTGTGTGTGTGTGTGTGTGTGTGTGTGCGAGAGAGAGAGAGAGAGAGAGAGAGAGAGAGAGAGAGAGAGAGAGAGAGAGAGAGAGAGAGTACATTTGTGCACACATGTGTATATAGAAAGAAAGTGAAGCCAGACTGGGGATTGAAAGGAAATAGCAGAGGTGCGAGAAAGGGAATGAGAATGAATATGAACAAATGCACTATGTACTATTGCTATCTACAATGAATATGTAACCATTTCAACAAAGGGTAAAAGACGGATTTTTGTACAAAAACCCTCCTTATTTATACAGTAACTGAGCAGTTTACACAGAAACTGGACCAACATGTTTGGCTGTTAGTGAAGTATCTAACAGGTATATGTTCTTTCTTACATCATGACAGAAAGATCAAAAATCCATTGCAATGAACCTCCTTTGTGAAACCTAAAAAATAAAACAAGAAAGAAAAGGGAAAAAAGAAAAGGGACAGCTGAAGACAGTTGAAAGACACCCCGGCATGTTATAACATGTTCTGGGAAGTAACTGTGCATTGAAAAGATATGGTTTAGGTAGCTGTCCTACCCAGAACCCAGGGAGACCCAGGTTTAGACTCACAAGCAGCTACTGAGGAAAAGGGTGTGTCCCTAGGGTCAGAAAAAGCTGTTTGTAAATCTTTTCTCTGGCATACCAGGCATGTAAATCAAGGATATTTTCAGGAATTCTTGTTACTTTTAGCTATACATTTTCTCATACCAAATCCAGTGCAGTGGGTATTTAAAAAAAAACTCTGTAACTCCAGTTCTACAGGGGAAAAACTCTCTAGGTGAATTAATTGCTCCCAGATGTGACTATCTTTTCGTGCCAGAGGCCACCGATGAACTAAGGAGCAGTGGGAAAAGATCAAAATAACACATTGCTGCATGAGAGATTCAATATCATTTACTGACAGAAGTGCTAAGACTTGCCAGCAGTCAGGCTTCATATTTGGCCTTTCGAAATGTACTAAAATGGAAGCCAACATGTTGGGGTGCAGCTTATAGAACCATCTGACTCTGAAGCTATTCTAAAATAACCTTTTCCTTCAGTGCCCAGGCAGAGAGATGGCACTGATAATGTTCCAGAGTTTGGTAGGGGAACTAGTTCACTGCTGGAGTATATCTTTCAAGCTTTCAAATTTACTATGCGTCTGGTAGGCAAATGAAGTGTCAAGTTTTGAAAATGATATCCTTGTATAAATGTATTCATTTCTAACAGCATTGTGATTTGCAGGTACTTGGGAGAAGCCCCTGCCATTGTCTCAAGGCAGTGTGTGTCAATCCAATTTAATGCTCCCAAAGATCTTTTCCTGACTCTAAGGACCCAGAGATTCATTGAAGCAGATGTCCTGTAGGAATTTTTCTTAGTTGGGAAGCAGAAGATCTGTGCCCAGGGGTCCTCTCATTACACCTATTTAACACTTTGTAATATACTACTGATTTCTACTGCTTTTCATGATACTGTGGAGAGATGATTAAAAAAAAAAAAAAAACCTAAGTGAATATCTCAGCTTTGAGATTACAATCCACAAAATTCATCCATGAACATATTATAAAATGTAGCACACTATCAGGAACCCAGTGGACATTTGGTAAATAGTAAGATGGTGATGGTAATAATATTTTAAGTTTGAGATGAAGTAAATTTGGTTTCTTTAAGCACTTAGCGTTTGTTGAAGAGCTATACAATTTGCAAAATGCATATGTAAATATGGTCACAACCCAATCAGAAACTTTTTGTCCTCCCCGTCCCTTGTGGTGGTATTCATAGAGGCAGGGCCTTATGAATGTCAGAAAAAGCATATTACCACATCTTCACCCCAGTAAACATCCTTTGAAACTCTGAAATGGGTGAAATTCCCTATATGTCTGGTGACTATTTGTTGACTTCCAAAAGACACTGAAGAATGCTCATTTCTGTGTTATAGCTATTCTTTGGATAGGACAAAAAGATTTTATGAAACTAATTAAGTAAACCTCTGACTTTCTTCTTTTCGGTATCCTGCACATTTTCCACTTTTGTCTCAAAATTAATTAAAAGGATTTGATAACACTTGACAATCCTAAAAACCACGACCCCCCTTCTATTAACATCAATACCTGAGAGGTATCTGGGAAATGGGTTCCCATTTGTAAAGATGAAATGAATAAGTCTAAAACTCCATGGTGGTACTTTTAGGGGGAATCTGAGAGAAGGGTCAAAATTGCAATGTAGCAGTAGAGATATCATCATCAGCTTCTCTCACTGGTAGAGAATATTCAGAGGATTATAATGTCACACTGGGTGAATCTATGTTTCACTTAGCACTTTAGAACTATATTTGTGTAAAATAGCATGGCAATCACAACAAGGAATACCCACCACTTTCCCATGGAACATTCAACAATATATAATGAAACTGATGTTGTTGTAGGCATTGGAAACCCTATTGACATTTAGTGAACAAGGGGCAGGTATTCTACAGATGCTGAAGTAACCAAAATAATTCTGAATTGAGCTTTCTATCCCTGTTCTGACACCCCATAATACAATAGTTTTTCCTGTGGTGGTTTAAATGAAAATGGCCCCTCTCCCTAGTCTCATATGTTTGAATGCTTGATTAGCTTTTGTGAAACTATTTGGGAAGGCTTAGGGGGTGTATACTTCTTGGAGGAGGTGTGTCACTGAAGGGCAGGCTTTGAGGTTTCCTCTGCCATTCCTAATTAGCTCTCACTACCCATTGCTTGTGGAACAGCATGTGAGCTCTCATCTACTGCTCCCACACCATGCCTACCTGCCTTTGCCATTGTCCCCACCATAATATTCATGGACTCTAGTTCTCTGGAACTGTCAGATTCCAATAAATTCTTCCCTCTTTAAGTTTCCTTGGCCATGGTGTCTCTTCACAGCAATAGAAACATAACTAAGATATTTCCCTTCTCCAAAAATGACAAATTTCACTATCTGGGAGCTTTTCTGGGTTAAGATTTTAAAATCATATTTATCGCTCTCTTCTTCTTATACTGTGCATAGAATTCACCAGAATTTTTGCTGGTGCATTAAAGCTCATCCTAGATTGGTGAGATAATTTGCAGTTAAAGACATTTGTTACCAAGCCTGATGATCTGGGCTTGATCCCAGGACTCCCATATGGTGACAGACAAGAACTGACTCTTGAAAGTTGTCCTTTGACCTCCATAGGTGAGTCATGTACACCCAGACATATACAAACACTCATAAAGCAATTAAATGTAAACAAAAAACCTAAAAGTATCCAGAATTCCATTCGTTCTGCCATCTCCTGTGCTGAAATACTGTTTTAAATATTACAATTTCTTGCCAGGATCCCTACTCAAACCTCACCTCTCTGATTCAACCTTCATCCTCCTCCCTTAACTGTTTGCCCCAATTATTTTAAACTCATATTCTATTTAAATCATAATATATAATAGATACCATGCGACTCATAATAATGCAATGTCTCCCAACTCATTTCTGGTCCAAAGTAATTCAAAGGCCTTACACGATGTGTGCCCTTCTACCATTACTTCTCTGACTTCCTGTTCTGTACTTTTTCAATGCGCATAATTTGTTAGACTGATCTCCTTGCAGCATCTTTAAAATGTCAGCAATGTCTCCTTGTTAGAATCTGTCTGCCTGGAATCCTATTCACCAGACATGTGCATGTTTAACTCCATCCTTGTAGATTTGATGCTGACATCCCTTCTCAGTGAAGACTTTCATAACCACATTCATTTCTCAATTGCAGCTGTGGCAATCCCAATGTTACCCTGCCAAGCTTTTTCCTGAACTACTCTTTTTTCAACATGTTTTTCTTTCTCATTTTGAAGTCGTGTTGACTGACTATCTCCTTCTTCCTCCATCTTCAACTAGTTTGTTAGCCCCATGAGGGCAAAGATGATTGCCTGATTGTTCGTTTTGATGTTCTCAAGTGTCAGGGACAGTAGCTAACACTCAGTAAGTGTTTCAAAAAGATCTGTTTAATTAATTCCAAATGTCTCAACATGTGTTCCTGTTTTTGAAAAAAATTACATTTTTATAATGAACTACAGTCACTTTTACCCCATTTTCTTCTCCCATTCTGCTCATTCTCCCTCTAAAATCAGTATTCCCAACAGCTTCCTCCCATACTTTCATGTTTCCTTTTTTGTGTATGAAATTGTCAAACAATAAAAGCAGTTTAAATGTACAAATAAAATATTTTTTAAAATGAAACTGGATTATATACATTATAATTTGAGGAAATATTTTCTTGTGCTTTTAAAAAATTGAATAAGCATATTTTTTTACCATTTGGGAAAAGTCATATAAAAAACAGCAGTAATATGCATGATGTTTGGACATGTGTGTGTTGGCTACCTCTGAAGGCACCCTTGGTAGCTGACATAGCATAATAATTTATCTATAAATTTAAGCATCAGACTACTTTATTAAATGTTCTTGGTTGTATGCATACTGACATACATATTATTTTATTAAAAACTACGTTCTTTTCTTTTATCTTTTATATTACTGTTAGAAAATGTTGCTTTGTTCTTTAATTAGATGTATCAGTAGGTTTGATTGTCTACAAATTTCATTGCAAATTTTAAAGTAAGTTTTAGAAAGTACATACTACAGCAACAACGGAATCATTGATATTTTCAGACTACATATTTCATGTTGAGTCTGTAACTTTTCCAAAGTTAGCTATATAAGCACTCTGAGAATATTGGGGCAGATAATACAGTTAAAATCCACTAACATTTGATAAAAAAGCCTACCCAATGGATAGCACTTACCAATTCCACCAACTTTCTAGACAAGACTGGGAAACATAATCTGCATGCCTACTATGATTGGTAATCCTGATTTCTCTGCCATCCTATCTGCAGCCACAAACTGGACAGCTTTTGAAGACAGGCTCTTCTGAACTCTGCTGCTCAGCATTAAACTTTTGCCGTTTATGTCCAAAGTCAACAAATAGAGACCCAGATATTTATTTGCCTGCCGATGTCTAATTCAAAACATGTTCCTAGCCCTAGCTTCTGGATCTGTTTCCTATCTAGTCCTTCCTAATCATCACTGTTTTCCTCTAGGACATACCTTTGGAACTTGCTTCCTAACTTTTACCTCTGGACCATATCAACATCATCCTTCCCTTTCCAAGAGGAAGTCCTTGAGCTATTGTGCATGTCTCCATACCTGTCAGGTTATTTCTGTTCCCTGATAGTTGTACTATATAGATATGTAAGAAAAACAACTCACTAAATTATGACAGTTTGAAAGCAATATAAAATAGTTCCTTTTTTTCCTTTGCTCCTAGAATTTTTGTGCCCTTGCAACGCTGAACTTTATTTGAAGCGGGTGCTTACTTGACATTTTAATGCATATAGTTACTACCTCTGTCTTTTAGGCTTATGCCAAATGAATCTAAGATTTAGAGAGTCACCACCTTTACTTTAGTGTATTGCAAGTGACACTGGTGACAGTTATATGGATTTTACTATTTGCATTAAGAAGTCTGATGCATGCTACTTCTGTACTGTGGAACCAAGTTTGTTTTTTTTTCCCCAGAACACACCATCAATCTGAATTTCAGAGCACTTAATAATGAAAGTTAGATTCTTTCACATAAACAAGCACGAACAAACTGCATGACTAATGGGCTATACATTATTGTTATTATTTTTTGTTTGTTTGCTTGCTTTTTGTTGAGACAAGATATCATTTGGTCCTCTGGCTAGCCTGGAATTTGAGATGTAGACCAAGCTGGCCTTGAATATCCAGAGATATGGCTTCTTTCTATGTGCTGGGATTAAATGTGTGTGCCACCATGCCTGGCCAAGTTCATTTATAATGCAATTTCCTTAAGGAAATCTAGGTTCTATGATATCATCACCACTTAGGCAAGACACTGCCTGAGCACTGGTATTTATATGCAGTCCTACAAATAGTGTTAAGTCATTTGAATAGCCTCTGCTAGTCATGATTTTGCTTATTTGTTCCTGGAATCTAAAGTTTAGCACAGATCTCCCTACTACCTGCTGCGCAATCACTGCCTCCCTTTCTTCTTCTTTTTTTTTCTGATCAAACAAGCTCTAGTTACCCTCTAAGTCAGTGGTTCTCATCTTGTGTATCACGACCCCTTTGGGAGTCAAACAACCCTTTCACAGGGGTTGCATTCAGAAATCCTGCATGTCATATATTTACACTATGATACGTAGCAGTAGCAAAATTATAGTTATGAAGTAGCAATAACATAATTTTATGGTTGGGGTCACTACAACATGAGGAACTGTATTAAATGGTTGCAGCATTAGAAAAGTTGAGGACTATGCAAGCCACCACTTAAAGTCTTCCACATCTCCAAGAGAGGAGAAACTGCTACTTTCAAAAGAAAAGAACAGTGTGAATGGGGATGAGATAGAGAAGGAAAAGAAAACAGAACACTACCAGAAACAACAGGCAGATGAATGAACCTATGAAAATGATTTCCTTCATACCCTCTATTGCCACTCTCTCCCAACCTTTCAACCTAATTATAGCTACCAGCTGAGAGGCCAGGTTTCAGCCAAGTGAAAGCAGATGCCACTACCTTCACCTTGGAGATGATTTGAAAAGATAAGTATCATTACTTCTACTCGAACTACAAGTGACCTAGCAGTTTCTGATCTGGGGTGTTATAACTTGTCAAGTTATAACCCTGGAACTCTCCCAGAACACCAGAAAACTCGGAGACAATAGCCAACCAGACAGAGGTGTAACTGCTGTACAAATCCAGCCCTCTCTGACATCTAAGTATCCAAACATCTATTCACAATGTCCACAAAAGGATTGTCATCTCTGCTAATGTTTGACAGAGATGTTAAGAACGATTTTGTAAGCTTTGAATAGAGTAACCTGCCAGCTTAGTTCTTCCTCCCTATCATTGCTGACATTGTCTTTAGAGAGATCCCAGGGAACCAGTGGTCAGAACTCATTCTTCAGTTGGTACCCAATGTCAAAAGTCCTGACAGCTCAAAGAACATCAATGAGTCAGATTTAGAAGCAATTTGTTACACCTGCCAATGTATTTATATGGAGAAGCTACAGGGAAGTCCAACAGGATTCTGACTGTCATACTCCTGGAGAAGAGGAAAGAAGATGCTGGTACTGATGTGAAGCTACTGGCAACTGAAGCACTCTGGAACTACTGGAGTTCACTGCAGCAAATTTTAACAAAGAGTCTGAGAGGCAATTTATTGTGTGAGTAGTGTGTGGTGCAACCTATTATCAAGATAATAAGGTATGAGGAGCTACATTACAGAATCTGATGAAGAAAATGTCCCTGTATTATCAGTCCATGGAGACACATATGACTCCTGCTCTTTTCGTGGTCACAATTGAAGTAATGAACAGTGACTTTGATGAAGTGACCCTATAAGGTATAAAATTC
Source organism: Cricetulus griseus (assembly GCF_003668045.3). Lineage (NCBI taxonomy): Eukaryota > Metazoa > Chordata > Mammalia > Rodentia > Cricetidae > Cricetulus > Cricetulus griseus. Next base: position 48,759,308 of record NC_048604.1, read on the forward strand.
TGGCTCAATGTCTGTGATGAAAAAATAGATTTGGCTATTAAAGTCTCTAAGAGGCAGCAGGACAAAGAGAGCCCCCACAGCACACAGCAAGTTCTGTGCCAAGGGAGTCCTGTAGTCAAGGTTCCAATTCACACACAGACACTGGCAAAAAATGATGAAAATGATAATGCTCCCGGATACCTGATGTGAAGATGACACTATCCTACATATTCTTCTCCTATCAAAGAATGTGTTGAAAGCCCTGATTATTCATAGCAGGATACTACTCTGGTGGTTTTTGCCTGCATCTTGGGAAAATAGAAACCCTGTAGTTATCTTCTATCTTAATAGAATCAATAATAATAATAATAATAATTGTTATTATTATTATTATTATTATTATTATTATTATTATTATTATAACCTGTAGCAAAGAGGCTCAGGTCAGATTTTGTAAGCTGTTCCATGAAACATCCATCAATAATGTGTGCTTGGCTGTCCTGCTACAGTCTCACATAGCAAGCTTAAGCACTCAACCCAAAATGTCTTCAAATGCTTGTTGGGCTTTTACAGTCTAGCTGGAGCCACTTATAAAACTTGATAAGTGAAGATCAGGAAGAAATAGGTACTTAGTGCTTCTCATATTGCTGAAGTGCATGGAGACCACAGACAGATCTACTGGCCACAAAAAACAAACTGAGAAGTGTTCTCTATGGACCTTTGATGGAAACTGAAAAACAGTGCTAGGCACTATTATCTTCTAGTTCAAAAGTTGACTGGCAGCTCTGGCTGCCTGTAAAAAAAAAAAAAAAGTGTATCTGATGGAGTCACAAATAAAAGCACTTTTGATAAGATCCACTTCAATGACTTTCGGTCTTTAACCTGCATATCTCTCCAAAATGTTCTCTCGAAAGTACAGCTTGAAGATGAAATCATACCCCCGCGAAGGATTTTTTTTTTTCTTCCAAATCACAGCTGGGTACAGAAGAGTGTAAGAAGATGGCCCAATGACTTACCACACTGGAAGAAATATGGGTTTGTGAGTTATTAAATCAGACAGAGGCTTCTAGACGCTACCCAAGCAACAACATGCCATTGAAAATGTATCCTGAGTACCTAGTTTTATTGGAGACCATAAGTTTTGTGGAAGATGTATGTCACATCATAAAATCCAGCATCTTACCTCCAACCAATAGGCAACATGGGGAATGTGAGTGTCCATACATTTAGGGAGCCACAAGTTCTGTGCTATTAGAAGACAGTGGACCAGTACTAAAGGCAGTGTTTGGTAAACTCCAGCAAGCCTCCTCAACCATGACATCAGACTTGAACTGGATGAGCTGTCTGAATGACCCTAAGGAAGGCAGCTGAGAGTTCTAAACTGCAGGATCAAAGGGAGACTAGAAGAGCACAGGCCCAGATGCAGTGCTGTTGAAAACAAGAGAAGACTTTGGTATGTTTTATTGACCATTTTACTAGATTTAAGGATCAAACAGAAAGCACAAGTAGTGGGAATGCTAAAGTGATGAGAACTCAGAGGCAGCATTTGGGAGGAACATATAAAAACTAGTAAGAGCTTGATGGATGATTCTTGAAGGATGACTGAGATTCAAAACTAGTAAAATGAACACTATTCCTCTACTGCTAGCAACATAATGGAAAAGTAAAGAACCAAGTTGGGTCTTTATCTATTAGGACGATATCTGACACCATGACTTTCCAGCTTTCAAAAAGATCTAGAAGGAGTGAACACAAATGGTAGAATCAGAGTACACAGGAAACAACAGCTTAAAAGAACCACTCTTAGGGACAGCATTGTTGCTACACTGTGTAAACACTGACAGGTGAAAAGTATCTTGGAAAGAGGAAATGAAATAGTTTACTGATTGAGAAATAAGATGAAGGAATAAAAAGGGAAGAAAGATGACATAAGAACAGAGAAGAGGAGAGAGAAGTGAGAAGAATAAATCGACAGTCTCTCTTCCCAAGAAATGCTGGTATTTGCTTTTTCATCCACCAGCTGAGGCTAGAGGGATTACTGCTTTTTGCAAAGAAACTGGGTGTGGCAGCTGTGCTTTGTCATAAAAATCAACCATTGTATGCCAATGGTGGTGGTAGTGTAGCCTAGGTTTGTGTGCCTTCTCCACACATTACAGTTCACATGTAGGCAGAGAGGAGAATGAAGCATACTTTCAAATCTGAGTGTGAAGAAGCATAGCTGTACTCATATTCTTAAATTCGAGTCACTGCCATTTTTCATTTTCCTTAAAGGAAGAGGTCAAGTGTTTTGCAATGTCATAAAACAGACCGATGTCCTGTACTGATGGAGAACAAAAGATAGAAAAAGAAAGGTGGGAATAAACACATGCACTTTGGGGAGTTCTATTTGTGTGATTTTCATCTTTGATATTATTTTAGGAAAAAGAAAGCACTAATAAATGTTACCAACCAAATTTCAGGCTTTCAAGACAAAAAAATGAGACAAAATACCCTATCCCCAACCTTTCTTGTCATACTTTCTTTGGAGCACCAGTCCCCAAATAATGACATGGAGACTTCTTATTAATTATGAATACTTGGCCTTAGATTAGGCTTGTTCACAACTAGCTCTTATAACTTAATTCAACCCATTTCTATTAATCACGTTCTACCACCTGGCTTGTTACCTTCTCCTTCATGCAGTATGTCCAACTCCTCTGTCAGTCTAACAAAATTCTGCCTCTCTTCTTCCCAGAATTCCTATCTCTTCCCAGAAGTCTTCCTAGTCCCTCCTGCCTAGCTATTGGACATTCAACTTTTTATTAAACCATTCAGGTACCTTATGCAGGTATGGCAAAACATAGACACATCTTCAAACAGTGTAAACGTCAACATGGAGAAGCTAAATCTCAAATGACACAAAGAAGAATCTGGATATTCTCAAGCTTGACAAAAAATAATCATACCAAAGATCTTATCAAAAACATGAAAGAAGGTCAACAATATGGCCCAGAGCATAAAAATGCTTGCCTCAAAGTCTGACAAAATGTAGTTTGATTCCCATAACCCACATGCTAGAAAGGGAGCACCAACTCTGTCAAATTTCCTCTGACCTCCACATGCACACACTGTCACAAGCACAAGCGTGCTCGTGCATGCGTGTGCACATACACCCACCCCCCCACACACACACCCCTCAACTAAATGTAAAAGCTTTTTGTAAAGAGCCAAATTCATATGGCAAAATTTAAATGACTGTATTCATCTACAAGGAGCAATTGTTAAATAAAATTTGATCAAATAACCATACTAACTTCACACTGTATTTTCTTTCATTTGATTGTCTCCCACATAGTATTGTTTCGTGACTATTGGTTAAAACAAATTAATTGCAAAAGCCAACTGATAACTTGCTCATAAACCATGTCTACATAACTATATCTCTCTTTATAAAAAACCCTTTTAAAATGTTTTATTTTCTGGAGTTGACAAATATATATATATATATATATATATATATATATATATATATATATATATATCTTCTCCAAAAAATGAAAAGAAAAGGCCATCTTGTGTCCCTCATGTTGGACTTTGCACTGCAATTCAACCTCATTTAACAATCCTTTATCACTACATTTGGCTAGTAGTTGAATGTGTTAAAATATTTCTGAACTGTATTTGAAAGGCCCATGTACTGACAATAAACCCATTACTCATAAACTAGCACTTTTTTCAAAGGAAAGGGGTTAACAGGTTAGCTTGAATCAAGGAAAATACTGATAAAAGAAAATCTCTTTTGATGGACAGGCCTCAAAAGCCTGTGGAAGCCTGCTGATCCAACTAAGCATTGATTAAGTATGTGGATGCTTAGCTGATGCTTATCCAACTTTATCTGAAATTGGACATCTTTGTTCTAGAAAGTAGGCTGAAAATCTGACACTGATTTTGGTCTTTGGTTCAGAATTGGCAATAGGTATCAAAAGAGCATTCAAAGTAGAATGTCCAATATATAATTGGAAAGAAAAGCAGGAGCATTGGAAATTATGCCATCAATATTTTGAAAATGTACAATACAATGAGTCTCAGTAAACTGAGTAGCATATAAATATTAGTGACTGAAAAGTATTGTTTCATTAGTTTAAGAATAAAAATATATGCCTCAATTGTTTAAATCAAGGCTTAATTCATTTTGAAGATACATGTATATGTCTTCCATATATATATATATATATATATATATATATATATATATGAGATTTTCATTATCAAAATAGAATACAGGAACAAATTCTATTTCCAGGAAGCCATGGTACATATAAATTTCTCAATTCCTCCTGCTAAATACAGCTAGTAAATCTTTCATACCACCTGTAAAATAAACAAGAAAATCCTTAAAATCCTTAATGGTGAGAAATCTTATAACCCAAAGAAAAGAACACTTGTTGACCAAAATATCACTGGACACAAACATATACCCATTCTAAAAATAGCTTGACAGTGTGGCACTAGAGCTGTTGCTCAGGTGGTAGAGTTCTTGCTTAGCATACACAAAACTCATGAGTTTTAGAATCAGCACAATAAAGCCTGTTGTGGCAATGCATGTGTTTAATCTTTTCACTTTTGTGGGTGAAGGCATGAGTATCTGAAGTTCAAGATCATCTTCAGGCTACAGAACAGGTTAGAACTGTAGCTCACTCTTTTTCAAATAAATTATTTAACAGCTAAAGGGGTAAATGGACATGCAACTACCACAGATCCTATAAATTATACTCCTAGGAAGCTAAATCAGAGAAATAAAAACTTTCACCTGCACAAAAAACTATACAATGCTATTTCTAGGACCTTCATTTGTAATGTTCTCAAACTAGAGACAGAGTCAATGTGCTGGATTCAACATGTGAGTTATGTCAAATGGACTAGGGTATATCCATCCTATTGAATACAAATCAGCCATAAAAAGGACCACGGTATGGGTAAATACAATAGCTTGGATGAATCTAAAGGGAATTTTGCTAAGCCCAAAATCCAATCCCAGAAAGTTATTAGTTCTTGATTCCATTTATAAATCATTCTCAAATGACAAAAAATATAGAGATGAAAATCAGATTACAGTCTCTCAGGCCCTAAAATAAGGCTGGTGTGCTAATAAAAGCACAAGATCTAGAAGATACATGTGATATTTTTGTTTGTTTTTCATTACTTTTTAAAATGAAATTTTTATTTAATATTTGAAGACTAATGGATTTAATTCTGACATTTTCTTACATATAATTCATCATTAAATGTTTTCTTATTTGACCCCAATCTAGTTTGTTTTTTTTTTCTTGTGATAAAACATTCTGACAAAAAGTAACTTAGGGAAGGAAAGGATTTATTTGCTTTACAGTTGTAGGTCACAGTCAACCATGGGGGAAAGTCAGAGAAAGAAGCTAAAGCAGAAACTATGAAGAAACACTGCTTGCTGGCTTGTTTGAAGGCTCATTCTTGGCTGGATTTCCCTAGAACATTATAGAACCACCTACCTGGGAAACGGCACTGCTCACAGCAGGGTAGGTCTTTCTACATCAAGTAAGACAATCCCTCTCAGACATGTTCATAAGCCAACCTGAAAAGCATACTCAAGTGAGACACATTTATTCAAGTGATTCCAGGTTACATAAACTTGACAGCCAATGTTAACTTGAATTCTGGTCCCTTTCTTTTCCCCAAATAATCCCTCCCTCTCTTCCCATCACATATGTATATATATTTTTTCTATTGCCCTCTGTTAATCACACTCACCCATTCCTTCAGACCTCTTCCTCCATTCCAACAGCTCCCTTCCCATTTTCATAGAACACACAAATGCATGTGTGTATGTTTATACATACACATGTTTTCATAAATTTAAATCTAAATTCTAGAATTGAGGGGAAAATATATGATATTTATCCTGATTCTGGATTATTTTACTTAATTTGACAATCTCCTTTTTTATGATTCATAAACCCAAGTGGCCAAGACTACAGGTAAGTACCAATGAGCCTTGCAAAACAGAATGTTGAACAATATCAATTTTCATTTACACTGATCTTGATATTTCATATCAGTTTTGATTATATTTTAATACCCAAATTCCCTAATTTTAAAGTGGGCCAAAATATGCAGAATTTATACAAAGTCTTAATTTCTGATCTTGATCCATTAATATCTGCTTTTAAACATTTATGGTCTAAATAAACAACATTTTTCATTTGAATGACTTCTTTTTATGGGAATGGCAAGGAATCTGAAATAAAAGTAACTTCACCAAGCATAATGATGGATCAATACTTAAAGCATCATTTTGATACTCTTTTGTGTGGAACTAATATAAGCACTGCTAGAATATTATTAGATTGGCCTTACTCTACTCTCAGAACACATGCTCAGAAAAGTGTACTATATCATCTCAAAACAGCATCAGGGACCTTAAAGCACAGGAGCTTACACAAGATTTAAATTTATTTTTCTGATGTAAAAGATGGTTCATTGTATTCAATTAACAGATGATAATGAGAACTTGATGATGACAAGGAATGAATTTTTATGTTATTTATTCATCATTTTTTGCACTAGATTTTGCACTCAAGATTGCTTTACCATTCAATATGGCTACCAGGACCCTGGCTACCATATCTGTAGTATCAGCAGGAAACAGAAAATAAAATGATAAAAGACTACATATACCAAGTGCTGTATTTTCTCAAGGATAACTCTGACAAATTTCATAGCATAGGCCAACCATAGTAAAATTAAATTCTATTATTAACCAGGAAGAGTGAATGAGTATTAATTGATAGTATTCTCTTCCAAATATGAAAAGTATTATAGCCAACACTGAAGGCTATAATAATTACAAGGAAGCCCAATGAGTACCTAGTTAGACCAAAGATATATTATACAAGGCAAAAGTCTATTTTCATCAATAAAGTGAACAAGCTAGCTCAGAAATGGAGCTTGAATAATATAGAAAGAGATTAATGTCTGTTCAAAACAAATTATAGAATTATATCAACAAAAGTTTAGTTTGGCCCACAGTCCGGTGCCTAACTTAAAAGGGAAAGATTGGAATACAGCTATTCATAGTGCCTAAACATACATATTAACTAAATCATGACTCTAAATATTGCCCACAGAAAGGATTAGCTTTTCATCAACAATGTCTTACAAGATCTATAATAAATGTCAAGACATCACGGACCTGCATTCATTCCAAATCTCCAAACTTGGCCCTGGTTGCACATCCTGTGTACCAATCCAGCCTGCTAATTCCACATGATCCCAGCTCACCTGCACCATATCCAATGTCCAAGCCTCACATGGGCACACGTTCTGTGCTCTGGTTTAGTTTGATGAGGTCACTTGACACTAGTCCAACTGCACAGTTCCCAGACCTAACCTTGCTCACATAGTCTGTGTGCTAGTCCAGCCTGGTGAATCTGCCTAATCCTAGCCCACCCATACCATATTCAACTTTCAAACCAACCTTCAGTCATACACCTTGAGGTCATGTTTAGTCTGGTGAGTTCTGCAGATCTAGTTTGCCTGTGTTTTCCCAATATCTAAGTTTGTCCCAGGTACACACCCCTTACAACAGCTCACTCTGGTGAGACTATCTGCACAAGTTCATGCACACAGTATCCAACATCCAGGCTTAGCTCAGGTTGTACATCTTGTCCACTGTTCCAGTCAAGTAAGTCCCCCAGACCCTCTCCCATCTGCACCATATCCAACCTCCAGGAATAGCCTAGGAAGCATATTGTGTATCAGATAAACATGGTGAGACCCTGGAATTTTGATTATCCAATCTGTCCCCAATCCTCATATCAGCTAGGTCACTGAGTCTTATAGCTAAGCCTAGCCTGGTCGTTGCCCAGAACCCAGAATCACCCATACTATCCTCATACTCACAGGCATAGCTCAAGTATCATAGCCTTATATATCAGCCCAAATAGATCCAGCTATTTGTCCATTTGTGTACCTTGCTTACTACTTAATTGGAATCATCCTTATTCCTCTAATCTAAAATCAACACTGCATATCAGAAAAATTGACCTGAAACTCCTCATATCCAAGCTTTGGAAACAAACAAAAACAGCAATGAACTTTCACTCAAAAGAAGCTGCCTAGAGGTCACATCAAGACAGGCAACCAATTAAAGAGATCCCATCACAACAACAACAACAAAATCCCACAAACAATATGACAGGCCAAGACAGTATATCTTCACTTCCCCCAGTCCTATCAAAATGTTCTACATTGAGAATTACCTAGATGAAGCCCAAGGCAGAGAACTTAAAAGAACAATTATAAATGTCATCCAAGAAGAGAGGAATTTAAAGAAAACATTAACAAGCATCTCAATGAACTTAAGGAGAGTAGCAAAAACATGCCTAAATGATGTCCAAGAAAATACGAGCATAAAGATGAATGAAATGATGCAGACAATTCAGGACTTGAAATGTGAATTCAGTCAAGGGATAAAACAACGAAGAGAATTCAATATGAAATGAAGAGGGACTAAAAAAAAAACTCAATAGAAAATGATACCTTACAGGTAGAATGGATCAAAGAGAAGATATAGAGTATCAGGACTCAAAGATAAAATAGAAGATCTATATGGAATACACAAAGAATATGAAAAATTAAAAAAACAGGGAAGGAATATGTAGGAAATGTGAGTCAACATGAAAAAACCAAAGCTTCTAATTATAGTCATACGCAAGGGAGAAGAATCCCACATCCACGACTTAGGCCACGTTTTCAACCAAATAATAAAAGAAAACATCCTTAAACTAAAGATAAACATACCTGTACAAATATAAGAAACACACAGAACACCAAATAGACAAGATAATAAAAGAAAATCCACACATGTATCACATACTCTGTGTACAAAACAACAAAGGACTATCGAAAGCTTCGAGAAAAAAACCACAAGTCACACATGCAGAAAAACTTATCAGAATAAGAGCTGATTTCTCAATAAGAGTTTGAAAACCAGAAGAGCCTAGAACAATGTATTCCAAGGCATGAAAGACTATGACTTCTAACCTAGACTCATGTACCATGAAAAACTATCTGCCTTATTTGAAGAAGAAAGAAAAGCTTCCCATAGTGCACACAAGCTGAAAGAATTCATGTCTGCAAAAACAGCCTCACAGAAAATACTGTCAATAATACTTCAGACTGAAGAGAAGAATAAGCACAGCCAAGATACTCTAGAAAGAAAACAAAGGAATCAGTAATTACTGAAATGCAATGGAATACTATGCATCTGTAAAGAAAACTGAATTAATGAAATTTGCACATAAATGGATGGAACTAGAATATATTATAACCCAGACACAGAAAGGCAAGTGTGTCCTCCTCTCTGCTACTTTTGTGTCCTAGCTCAGAATCTTTAGATATGACTGTATAACTTGTAATAACCACAGAAACTAGGGAAGTGAAAAGAGATCATTATAGGTAGAGAAGAAGGAATCATAAAGAGGAACATAGTAGAATACAGGTACTATGAAGGGGAAAATGAGAAAAAATGGAGGGAAGGTTTTGATTTTGGAATGGGAAGGGAAAGCACTACTGAAGGAGAGGGAGGGAATAGGAATAAAGGACACTAAAAATGAATTTAAAACACCATAGGAATCATATGTGTACTATAAATACATATATAATACCTACATAAGGATAGATAGATGATAGATGGATAGAATATAAATGATTTTATGTCTTTGTGTCTGTTAGGGTGCTAATGTAACCCCCTGTTGTGAAATACTAGTACAAGATATGTGTTACATTTGTTTAAGCTGTGGAAGTTTTTTAATGATGCAAAGATGTGTTGTATTCTTTATGCCACATTTATTTAACTCTGTTAACCTGCGTTAGACCTAATTGGTCTAATAAAGAGCTAAAGGTCCGATAGCAAAGCAGGAGAAAGGATAGGCAGGGATGAAATGTAGAGAAAATAAATAGGAGGAGAAATCTGGGCTAGAGAGAAGAGAGAGGAGGTAGGAGACAGAAAAAGGAGAGGAAGACTGTACGGGACATTGTAAGCTACGCCTGCTAGAAGCTGGCTACAGGTGTGCCTGACCAATCCTATCAGGACATGGTCAAGGTGAGGTCAGGATGATGCATGATAGGATTTTAAGGGGCTGCAAGGCACATGGGAGACCCTTCTCTCTGGCCTGCCTGCCTTGCTGCCGCTGGCATGCTCTGGCTTGCGTTTGGCTGGCGTTTTTCTAATAAAGGTTATCTTTATCCCAAGCTCTTTGTATTACTCAATCAATAGAGGACACCAGCAGCCAGCCATCCAGACACATAGCCTGCCATAGAGTAAGAAGGAAATAAAGACATATAGAATAAAGAAAGGTAAAAATCCCAGACGCAAAATTAAATTGTAGAGAAATGGGATAAGTTAAGTTAGAAAAACTGGCTAGAAACAAACTAAGGCTGGAGATTCATAAGTAAGAACAAGTCTCTGTGCATTTATTCCAGAGGTTGGTGGAGGACCTGCTAAAGAGTAAAAAAATAAAACCAACTAAACCTCCCAAGAGCAAAAAAGATTAACAAAAGTCCCAGTGTGGGGCATGGAAAACCTTCCTTCAAGTTGTTGGTCAGAGGAGTCTAAGAGACTCCCAAAACAACATAGGTTGCTGCTATTTTCCTTGATTGCCTCCCACAAATTAGAGACACTGCATACTTTGGACACAGGACTAGAAGGGATAGGGCTGGAGCTGACATGGAATCTTCTTCCCTCGGGTCTGTCTCTCTTAGAATTTGAAAGTGTTATGCTAGCTGCCAACGGAGGAAAGCTATTAAAAGTCCTACCCAGTTGTAAAGCCTCCAGACCACAACAATGACAAGCAAAGCAAGATATGCCCAAGGGTACAATGGTGGCATTTATATCTTGGGTGTAGCACATAGCCACCCAATTAAACTTAAGGACTTCACAATAGGAGAAAATTCATACCGGGTACTGTAAAACTATTTGTGGTTGGTGAGGTCATGGATTCTAGATGACAACCTACTATAGCTACTTTCCTAAACCAGTATAATCTCATCTCCATTCAAAATACCTACCCTTATATCCACTGATAAGTGTAGCTCTCATCTCTCATTAATTAAGCTTCTTTGTACAGCTGAGATCATACAGAAAGACACAACTAGTCAAAAGCCAAAGCACAACTGGCTTGGGGGTACTCATCTCTAATTGATATATCTATAACATAACTCCTGCCCCTAAGGCTCAGGTAATAATGTTGAAGAGGGTGCAGAAAGACTGTCAGAGCCAGAGGACCAGGGCATCTACTGCATGGCAAGTGTCTTCTATATGTGACAGGGAGCTGCATGCATGAAATTTCAAAAATAAAGAAGACCGTCACAATGACAATGCTAAATGACAAGTTGATGAGAATGGAGGAAATTTAGCAAGGGCCACACCCCTCTATGCAGAGCTACAGACAATTATAATTGCAAAGAGGGAAAATTTGTCTGCCCCAAGGATGAGCCTCCTCAATGATTATCCTGTACCAAGTGGTCAGTCCTAAAATTGTGTGTGTATGTGTGTGATAGAGAGAGACAGAGAGACAGAGACAGAGAGACAGAGAGAGACTACTTAATGAAGAAGGCGTTGTGAAGTTGAGAGAGTGTTGGAGGGATAAAGGAGGGAGAAATTGGAGGTAGACATGATACACATAGAGTACTCACATATGAAATTCTCAAAACTAATGATGAAGTAAACGTTAAAAAAGATATTCACCAACCCCATATCTGAAAGATTGCCGATCTCCAAAATTTACAAAGAACTCAAGAAGCTAGTTTCCAAAACACCAAGCAACGCAATGAAAAAGTAGGGTACAGAACTAAATAGACAATTCCCAAAACAGGAATCTAAAATGGCTGAAAGACACATAAGAAAGTGCTCAACATCCTTAGCCATCAGGGACATGCAAATCAAAACAACTCTGAGATACACTCTCATTCCTGTCAGAATGGCTAAAATCAAAATCCCCAATGATAACTTATGCTGGAGAGGATGTGGAGAAAGGGGAACACTCCTCCACTGCTGGTGGGAGTGCCAACTTGTACAGCCACTTTGGAAATCAGCATAGCGACACCTCAGGAAAATGGGAATCACTCTACCACAAGATCCAGCAATTCCACTCTTAGGCATATACCCAAAGGAAGCACATTCATGCAACAAGGGCATCTGTTCAACTATATTTATGTCAGCATTATTTGTAATAGCCAGAAACTGGAAGCAACCTAGATGTCCCTCAACTGAAGGGTAGATACAGAAAATGTGGCACATTTACAGAATGTAGTACTACTCAGCAGAAAATAAAAAAAACAGAATCTTGAAATTTGCAGGCAAATGGATGGAACTAGAAGAAACCATCCAGAGCAAGGTAACCCAGTCACAAAAAGACAAACATAGTATGCACTCACTCATATATGGCCTTTACACATAGAGCAAAGGACTACCAGCCTACAATCCACACCACTAGAGAAGTTGGGCAACATGGAGGACTCTAAGAGAGACATACATGGTCCCCCAGAGAAGGGGAAAGGGACAAGATCTCCTGAACAAATTGGTAGCATGGGGGAAGGGGAGAAGTGGCTAAGAGAATGAGAAGGGAAGAAGAAGAGGGGTGAGGAGGACATAAGGGAGCAGGAAGGTTGTGTAGAGGGAAGAATAGAGGAGAGCAAAATAAGAGATACCATCAGAGAGGGAGCCAGTATAGGTTTAAACAGAAATCAGGCACTAAGGAAATGTCTAGAGATCTACAAGGATACCAACTAACCATCTAAGCGACAGTGGGGAGGTTACCTTAAATGCCCTCCCCTGATAATGAGATTGATGACTAACTTATATGCCACCCTAGAGGCTTCATCCAGAAGCTGATGGAAGTAGAAGCAGATACCAACTGAACTCAACTGGAATCCACTTGTAGAAAAGGAGGAGTCATGAGCAAAGGGATCAGGACCAGGATGGTGAAACCCAGAGAAACAGCTGACCTGAACAAAGGGGAGCTCTTGGCCCCCAGACTGATCACTGGGAAACCACCATGGAACTGGTCCAGGCCCCATGAATGTGGGTGTCAGTGTGAAGGTCTCGGATGTCTATTGGGCCTCTTGTAGTAGATCAGTACTTATCCCTAGCATAGGAATGGACTTTGGAAGCCCATTTCACATAGAGGCATACTCCCTCAGCCTACACACATGGGGCAGGGAGGGGTGGAGGGCTAGGTCCTAACCCAAAGGACATGACAGACTCTGAAGACCCCCCTGGAAGACCTCACTTCCCCTGGGGAGCAGAAATGGTATGACACAGGCAGGGTATTATTGAGGGGCAGGGGAGGAGGAGAGGGAGAGGGAACTGGGATTGACATGTAAAACAATCTTGTTTCTAATTTAAATAATAAATGCAGGAAAAATAATAGCATCATTGCTTGTTATGGAAAGACACTAGGTGTTTCATTTTGTTGGCTACTCAACATAATCTAATGACATGACACAGTGGCCAAAAAGAGGAACCTATAATCTTGTTTGTGTTGCATTAATACAAGAACATAATACAAGAAAATGAGTCACACCATTACAAAAGCCCTTTGTTAAGTTTGTGTACTCTTTGTTTTGGTTGGTGAACTACCAATATGCAGAGTCCAGCGGGAAATATCTAGGTAACATTATGTCACATAAGATATGATAAAATAGGGCTATAAATTACATTAGAAAAGAAAGTTTTAAAATCTACAAATATTGACCGTATTTAAGAACTGTTTTCCTGCAAGGAGGATTGGACCTCCTCTGCAAATTTAATATCTAACATAGCCTGGAAAACAAGAGATGAATACTTGGGAATATTTGTTAAAAATAATTTATAAATTAGAGAATAATTTATTAGCTACCACATATTACTTTTAGCATTGGAAATAGAATGAACTAAACACACAGAGTACTTGCTCTTATGATGTTTCATTTCCTTGCTTTTATGAAATTTATATTACATAAGTATGTATAGGAAAGACAGTGACCTGAACATGCAAAATATCATCTGGACAGGTAGTAATGCACAGTGGTTAGAGAGCCTAAGGTAACTTTGAATCACCAACCTACTTATTGAGCTTGAATTATCATAGGAAACTTTCTAGTGTTTGATATGTTCATTTATAAATTGGATACATACATACATACATATATACATGTGTGTTAGTGTGTGTGTGTGTGTGTGTGTGTGTGTGTGTGTGTGTGTGTGTGTGTGTGTGTGTGTGTGATGTTTAAGAAATAAATGAGACCACATGTGCAAAGAAGAAACTCTGCCAGTTAGTTACATGAATTTGGAGATGCCATTCAATTAAAGCTTTTTCTGTCAGAGCTTCACTTCCTCATGTGCTAATGAGGGAATTAAACTCTTTAATATAGCTATTGTGAACATTAAAAATAATGTTAAAATAATGTGTGTAAAGTGCCTGGAACATAGTAGTCTTCCAAATTGTTCTTGCCAAATTGATTTTGATTATTAGTCAGGCCTTATAGAAAGTAAATTGTGTTGCCTTTTGAAGTCACAAACTGCTTGTGACTGTAGGTGTTCATATCAGACAGCACAAGACTGGAGGCATTATTATTAGATTCTTGAAGTGACACAGTGACTAGATAATATCACGGTTTCTTAAACTTTCATCCATGAATCTATTACTCCACACTCCTCAAGTCAAATTTAACTGGCCTGGGAGGAGACCCACGAACCTGGGTGACTACTAAATTGCCTCCAACTGAAAGGTTAATGATGCTGTAAATGAGAATTGAGTTCAGAAGTCATCATCTTTGGGAATTCTGTCCAATGAGCTCTTCTTTCTGTAATATTTTGTAGACCCAAATCTTATTCTTTTCTCAAGTTTCTACTTTGTTCACCTACACATTTCATTAGATGGTTTCATCACTATAGCAAACTCAATAAAAATGATTGTAATTCATCTTCATACATTTATTTACCCATTAAGTTTAAGAGGAGTCACACAACAAACATATTGTCATAATGGTCATAATTTATTGGTATGTTACAGAATTCATTAATATCGGAGATAGAGATACAGAATGAAAAGTTGTACACACCAAGCAAGGCAGAAGTTAAATGGCCTGGTCCAAACATCCTTTTCTTGCTACATGTCAACTATCCATTTGGCAAAAAGGAAGAGGCAACTGCAAATAATGTACTACTTGTTCAGTATTTTAAATATGAAAATTATTATATTGTGTTTTCTATTAAATCTGATAATGCAGAAGTTTTGCAGCTATATTTGGCATATATATTCACTTGCTATTTTTAAATGTTTTCTTTTTTAAAATGTATGATATAAATTTTGAAGTACAAATAATGTGACTTCTGAAAGAAATTCTCTTTTGCTTTGTAAGAATGATCATAATAAAGAAAATGTAACTGAGGAAAAAGGGGAGAGAAATAAAAAAAGATGAAAGACTTTTGAGACAAAAGAAATTGTCAGCATTAGCACCCGACTGAAAATATTAGGGGAATAATACAAGGTTCTGAGACCTTCTGCTTGGAATCATATTTTACAAATATTTGTTCGAGTCTTTATGCATTTTGGATATTATGGCCCCTCATAGCTTCTTTTCATGTTCTTATAACATGGCCATGTATAAGCCAATTATGATAATGTGCTTCTTGCTGAGGCCTTAGAGAGTCTATTTTGAAGAATTTCAAAGCACAGTTATGAAATCTATCTCTTTGTACTCCCTTATAGGTTCTCTGTAAAAATATTTGAGAATCAAGAAATACTTGGTTTTAAACAAAAAGATATTTCAATGGAGGGCATTTATTGTAAGTGATAAACTCTTTCATATTGTAGACCCCTTCAGCTCCTAGTCTTTCCACTTGACTCTTCAGCACATCTTTTCCTACAGGAAAGCTGCTATTGGTTTGTCTTTGATGAATCAATATTTTCTTCTCATTTTTTCCTACTTAATTTCTGAGAGTGGCTATATTTCAGCAAGTGTAAGAAAGATAATCTCAGCCGGGCGTTGGTGGCGCACACCTTTAATCCCAGCACAAGGGAGGCAGAGGCAGGTGGATCTCTGTGAGTTCGAGACCAGCCTGGTATACAAGAGCTAGTTCCAGGACAGCCTCCAAAGCCACAGAGAAACCCTGTCTTGAAAAACCAGAGAGAGAGAGAGAGAGAGAGAGAGAGAGAGAGAGAGAGAGAGAGAGAGAGAGAGAGAGAGAGAGAGATCTCTTGCTCAAAATAACTAATTCTGCATCATTTCCCATTGTGCTAAGGCTTGACCAGGACACTAAATCAATTTTTCCCCACACTCAAGAAGAAGCACTTAATTTGAACTGAATGTCAAATCATTATAGGTAACAAAGATGGAGTGTACACAGAGGCACATTGGAAAGTGTTATGATTCTATTAGAATTATACCAATTTATTTTTAATGAAAGTATTCTCCTATAATTATTTTGATTAATCCCTCTAAAATGCTCCTCCTACTTTGCTCTGCAGTTAGTATCCCACAGGTAGCTAGTGTAGGCAGGTGCTAGGATAATCGAAATGATAGTGAATAAGACGTTCATATTTCCACAAGTGACAGCAAGAAAGTTGAAAACACCCCCAGATCCCCCATGAACTCAGGTGCCTTGGCTTTTAAGTTCACTGAGTGGTAAGACATCCTGAAGAGAGTCTCCATATATGAAGTTCCAGACATGGAACATACACTTTCAATTAATTCGTTATTGCTGGATTTTAACTGGCTAAACCTAATTGTTCTGACCTGAGCTAAAAGACTGAATACTATTCTTCAGAAATGCACACTTAGCTGAAGCAGTTACTATACCACTTAATGTTTTGGCCCCTGGAGATGAAAATTACTTATTTGTTTATTTATTTGTTTCTAAAACTTATATGACTCATGACTCTTTATGATACTCCAAGATATCTGTTTGTTCTAGCCCCAGAAATAAATGTTGCTTTGAATCAAGATAACACTCTTGTTTACTCTCTTGTTTAGTACTCTCAGGAACCACTTGGGTAGTATGCCATGTGTTCATATTTCAGCATTATATTCATAAAATAATTTCATATATTTTACTGAACTAAAAATACTCCATGTCCATACAGTGCACATGCTTGGTAATCTTCATTTTATCCAAACTCTTCCCTTCATGGCTTTTTAAGTACCTATGAACTAAAATCCCTAGGCAAATCAAGACACTGTGGAGGCTTAACGGACAGTTCTTGAAATGCAGTTGTTCATGAAGGTTTATTTCATCATTGCTCTAGTATGATGAATACTGAAACCATTCTTTGTATCTTCTGCTTGACTAAGGGAAGTATATGGGATTCTAACAACTATCTTATTTTGATGTTTCCCCAAGTTCTGATCTCTAGAATTGTGGACTTGAAAAAACTCTAGTTTTGTGACATGTAATGATCTTCATCCTGTTAAATCTCCTTTGGGCAGATTATTATTATTGCTTACTGTTTTCACTGAGTGCCTTCCCATGAAGCTCCAGTTGCACTCTATTCATTTCTTTGTATGAGGATTTCAGACTGCTTTCATTTAATAGCTGCACTCTTTGTGTGGTAGCAGATATTTGAGGCCAAGCATGTGACTCCCAACTGACTTTCTCATCAGATGTTTGGAGATTCCTTTTCAGATGCTTTTCCTACTCTTTATTATGTATGTTTACATATTATATTTAGGTAGACACTAACTCAAAGGTATTGTTTTAAGTCCTTTTGCATAGTTTCAGGTTAAAGATTTGTTTTTTAAGATTTTATTCAGAATTTCACACATCAATAGTGTTTACATCATTTCTATTCCTCCTTCTCCCTTTCACCTTCACTCCACTGTAACTTAATTTGTCTACACACACACACACACACACACACACACACACACACACACACAAAGTGTAGTTTGCTGTGTCTGTTTGCTGTTATTCATATGTGTTTTGTGTTTTAAGTGTTGTTAGATTCAGCCTAAAGGTAGGGTCAAGGAATGTCATGAAAAGTTTTTCTACGATTTTTATTTGAAATGTCTTAGGTACTGGGCAAATAATATATATGGAATTTGGAAACTTTTTGAAGCAAATAGGATACAGGTATGCATGAGTCATTAATGAGGCTTCATACTAGAATGATTTTTAAGTCTGGAATGAAAGAGTGACTGATTCTACCTAACTCATTTCCTTTTCTGGTCTTGTGTTGCTTCCATGCAGTAAACACACTACCATTTGTTTCTCACTCATTTGTTTTATTTCTCTTGTACCATGAAAGCACACATTATTGTGGTGGATTAAAATAATAATGAATGAGAAAAGAATGGTACAAAGCTCTTGACTTTACTTTGAGAACAAAACAGGTAACCTGAGATCCATTGCCTAAAACTCTGAAGTTTTAACCAATAACAAACATCCCATTGCCCCCCCCCCCGCCGCTAATGACAATGTAGACAAATAAGCACACATTTGCCAAAGTGCCAAGGCACTAATTATATTATATTATATTTATTATATATTATATGCCTGTATACACACACATCCTTCATGTATTGAGAATGTCTTCCTTTCTTTCAGGAGAGCTATCAGCTTTAAATTTTCCCAGCGTTGGCAATATTTTCACAAAACTACTTACTCTATCTGCTTCCTTTGTGTAATGTATAAGACAAAAACTGCAAAGTTCTACAAAGTTTTGCTCTGAAATTTAAATTTATATAGAAGGCATGCTTGCAATGTGCCTCCTTTTAACATGTCATATGTTCAGAATACTTATCCTACCAAGGGCAAATGATTTTGTATCTATGGTTGGCTGCATTGAGTACAATGAGAATAAGACCAGCAATTCAGACACTGCTCTTCTTTTGCTACTCATGTCTGAGGCTGTATTTGAAGAAGAGGAAGAAACTGTTGATTTTTATGGATGCTATGCAGCAATAAAGTTTAATGCAGCATTGTAGAGTGTCTCGGGCCAGCTATTAATTTCATAAAGTTTGGGATTTTGACACACAAATCCATGCACACACACCAACATGCATGGGCATGCACAGAAAACAGACTAGGTAGGGAATGTGTGTGGACACAGTCCCTGCATCAGTAGATGAACTGCTGTTATTGCTGTTCCATGGGTTCATGTTGTACAATTCACTACAACTGCCAAGAGAGCCATTCACCAAAATACCACAATGAACCTTTCTGGCCAGGGTTCTGCTTTACATATCATTTGATTTAAAGGACTATGTAGGACCCAAATATAGAATTGATAAATCTGCTTTGCTATGACTCCTGGGAAATCCGGGTCTCGCAAATACATTTCTGTCTCACCAATGCCTTGCTAAACAGGAGTTTTCAGTTATTATTATTTTTTTCAGATGCAATTTCTGTGTGCTCACGAGACTTTACCCGAAGCACAGCACTCCTGTAAGTGCGGTGCTATAGTCTGTACAAGTCAGCGTGTGGCTTTGCTCTCCTTATTCTCAGTTCAACAGGGGTTTGAGGCAAAATCAAAAGGAAAAGTATTTATTATGTCAAATGGCCTTTCCTTTATTCTCCATACTAGCAACAAGACATTCTGGTCCAACATACAGGACGAAAGGGCTTGCCAAGCTTGCAACTGCCAGAAAAGTGCAATTTCCCTCCTTTCCGGTGGATTTTACTCACGGTTCGGCTGATGTTGTTTGTGACCCTGCTGGAGTTTGAGCTTTTTCACAAAGGCAACAATAATAGAGAGCCCAAGGGACCCTGCTCAATTCATTACAAAAGCCAGGCATAGGAATGAGCTCTACCTGTGAGTAATGCAGTTACAAGTCTATGCCTGGAAGCTTGTAATCACGCATCACAGTCACACAAGTTTCAATCTGTCTTGTCTGCTCCATGTGTCTGGAGTTATCTCTGCTAACTTGGACTTGGAGTCAAAAATCTGTTCTAGAGGTTGTCGTGGTCTACAGAGGTTATTCTGTAACTGACAGGAAAGCAAGTATTCTAAAAATGCATGTGCTGTCAAAGCAGTGAACTTGGAATGACCTGGAGCATCAGACACGGCAGTGCTTATGGTGAGCGAGTGCCTTGCAAAACAGAGTTTGTGTCTACAACAAGTCAACAGTGCACAGAGCTGGAGGAGTGGGCCTTCAGGGAAACATTTCTGCAAATGAGAGCAGACAATCTCTAAAGCATCTCTCTGCCTTCAAACTCTCTAAGCCCAGGGTCTAAACGTGAAGTTCATCTGGTTTGAGCCAGCTAATGATGTGTAATGTGGCCATGTGGAATACACTAGGGGGATGTACCTCCCCAGGAAACCTAGAAAGTGCTCCCTACCACAAAGCTATTGTATGAAAACACTTAAGGACAGAGAAAAATGTTCAGCAACCCACTTCCAGAGGAGACAAATAAAAAACTTCAAGCAAAATTCAGCCTGTGCACTGGCAATTTTCATGAACCCTAAATTGTTATTCATTTCATTTTGGTTAAAATTTCATTTGAGACTGAGTTGACATATCACTCACTGCTTCATCAATGAGAACCACTGATTTTTCTCAGATTCTGTTTTCCTGGAAATATGGACCCAGAATAAGTAAAAGTGAAATTAAATATGTTTTTCAAAGCTTTCTGAAGATACAATTTATTTGTGTGTGTGTGTGTGTGTGTGTGTGTGTGTGTGTGTGTGTGTGTGTGTACCCATTGCCATGGCACTATAGATTTGTTTCATTTTTATTAGCCTTTCCTTTGTAGTAGCTCAGTAGTCTAGATTGGAGTAATTCATCAAAAAATTCAAAAGCACAGGGGAAGGAAAAGGGAATGTGGATTGTGGGACAAGAAAATGCCAGGGACAACATAAAGTAGTGGGGAAGGACAGTGGTGGAAACCAGAGAAAGATACAACTTCTGGGGAGCAAAGAGAAGTACACATTTCAAGGAATTCAGTCTACTGAACCTGCCCTTTGGCCTGTGTTTCCGATTCTCCATATGATACTCACTTCTGACACATAGGAAGAAGAGCAAGTCTCCACGGGGAGTTCTCCAGCATCTCACCACGGATCTCCCATTTCTTACAAGGTTTTAAATTAAGGCAAGAATTTATTCTGCATGACGCCTGAACTCCTCTCTTTACTCAAAGAGATGGTCTATTAAGAACAGTTTGGGCACAGTGGGAGGAAGTTGGACTGCAACTCCCTGGGCTCACCATTAATGGATAAATTGAATGCTTCTGTTTGGGGCAGTGAGACAGGGAGTACATGGCATCTTTTGTGAGAAAGACATTTAAATGAAAGATCTTTCAGATGACTGTATTTCAGTTCTTTGTGTGAGCAGCCAGGTGTTCCACAGGGTTCGAAGTCACTCTAGAGTAATATGTAATTGAAGTGCGACAACCGAGTCTCTCTGCAGGCTTTTTTGTACATATTCACAAAAAATAAAAAAAAATTAAAAAAAGCTTTGATGGGAAATTGGAGAAGCTAATGACCAGCATAGAGGACATGTTTATGATCTGCAGCTGAACAATAAATAGTTGGAGCAAAAGTCAGTGGTGGTGAACTTGCAAAACCCTGAAAGTCGGTCAGGAAATGGAGAAACCTTTGTCTACATGGTCCTCTTCAGAACGGCACAGAAGCCCTGTGGGTTTCCAAAGTATTTTATGCATGCTTTATCTTGCTGTAACACATAATACTTTGTTACATAAAAATCCAGTCCTAAGTAGTTTGAAATCCCCATGCTCACAGAGCGAGTCCAGGTTTTATTATTTTTTTAAGAAGCAGTTTTATGTATCATCAGTGTTAATGAAAACATTATGTTCAGTTCCTAAGCTGAATTGTGGATTTGAGAGATGTAGTTCTAAGAACCATATGCTCGTGTTCAAAACTGATGTCTTTGTATCTCTGTATATTCAGGTCATGGAGATGTATAGGGGTAAATGCACATTTGGATGTGCATGTTATACTTTATCATTAAGGATGATTATTTATAGAAGCAGAGAAAGCAGAGTGCCATGGAAATGGTTTTAAATAAAATAAACAAGCAACTGCAGAAAGGTATTTTTTTGTAGCAGAAATACTTTCCATAATCAGGATCCTTTATCTGTAGCAGAAAGTGCTGGTCCTGGATGCCTGTGCAAGCAAAGCACTTTGGAGCAGCTGGACAAAATGCTGCAGGAGAGATGCAGCTGGGCTCTTCCTCTCTGGAGACTAAGATGGATCCCTCAGAGGTGGACTCAGCTGCCTATGAAATCTCCAGTCTACTTACCAGCAGGCTCAGTTGTCCTAGTCAAACACACAGTATTTTCCAGAAATCAGATTTTCCATTAGTCCTCATAATATGAACTATCTAGGTTGGCTGGAAAACAAAACTATCTACTCCTAAAAAAGAGCAGCAAATATGGTTTACGTACATATTAAAGATATCACAAAAATATTTCAAAGTGATGCTAACTGTGCACTAGGCAGTAGGGTAGCATTGTGATGACAAAGAATCTAGGCTCTGCCACTTCTTAGCTATGTGACTGTGCTCGACTGTTTTCATTTCATGCAACATGAGTGTATTTATCTATAAAGGAACAATAACAATGGAATCATAGCATACTACATTTTCAATACTCATTAAAAAATGAACAGGATTTTCCACAAGACAAGAAAAAAAATCCATAACATATTTGTTGGTATTAGTACCTGTTTTTCTCCATTATTTAATTTAAATTAGAAACAAGATTGTTTTACATGTCAATCCCAGTTCCCTTTCTCTCCCCTCCTCCCATGCCCCCCACTAAGACCCTACCTATGCCATACCCTTTCTGCTTCCCAGGGAGGGTGAGGCACTCCATAGGGGGTCTTCTGACTCTGTCAGATCCTTTGGGATAGGGCCTAGGCCCTCCTTTGTTATGATAAATCTTTCTGCCAAATACCGCCTGAGCCCCACTGCCATGTGTGAGCTCTACACCAGCTGCCTGCCCGAGTTAGGTCCAAATGAATACACAGAAAATTGTATTAGGTTGAAAGCTGCTTGGGCAATGACTAGGACTTCTCATCTGCTAACTCAGTCTTAACTATTATAAACCTATATATTTTATAAGACTTATCTTATCAGACACCTTATTGGCGTCCCTCCTTGCTGGGATCACATCTTGTGGCTGGAGCAGGAGCAGAGGGGAAAAGGGGGCCCTTCCTGTTTCTCCTTCGCTTAAATATGAGTCTCCTTGCTATGTCACTTCCTGGCTGGATCAGCACTTCTCTACTACATTTCCCAGAATCCTCTTTGACTCCTTGTCCTGTCTCCTTGCTGTCTCATTGGCCAAACAGTATTTTATTTAACAATCAATAAGATAAACATACACAGTACATTCCCCATCACTCCTTTCTGTGTCTAGGCTAAGGGAGTATCCCTCTATGTGAAATGGGCTCCCAAAGTCCATTCCTATGCTAGGGATAAGTACTGATCTACTACAAGAGGCCCAATAGACATCCGAGGCCTTCACACTGACACCCACATTCATGGGGCCTGGACCAGTTCCATGGTGGTTTCCCAGTGATCAGTCTGGGGGCCAAGAGCTCCCTTTTGTTCAGGTCAGCTGTTTTTGTGGGTTTCACCAGCCTGGTCTTGACCCCTTTGCTCCTCACACCTCCTTCTCTGCAAGTGGATTCCAGTTCAATTCAGTTGGTATCTGCTTCTACTTCCATCAGCTTCTGGATGAAGCCTCTAGGGTGGCATATAAGTTAGTCATCAATCTCATTATCAGGGGAGGGCATTTAAGGTAACCTCTCCACTTTCACTTAGATGGTTAGTTGGTGTCATCCTTGTAGATCTCTAGACATTTCCCTAGTGCCTGATTTCTCTTTAAACCTATACTGGCTCCCTCTCTGATGGTATCTCTTACTTTGCTCTCCTCTATTCTTCCCCCTACACAACCTTCCTGCTCCCTTATGTCCTCCTCCTCACCCCTCCTCTTCTTCCCTTCTCATTCTCCTAGCTCCCTCTCCCCTCCCCCCACGCTACCAATTTGTTCAGGAGATCTTGTCCCTTTCCCCTTCTCTGGGGGACCATGTATGTCTCTCTTAGAGCCCTCCTTGTTGCCTAACTTCTCTAGTGGTGTGGATTGTAGGCTGGTAATCCTTTGCTCTATGTGTAAAATCCATATATGAGTGAGTGCATACCATGTTTGTCTTTTTGTGGCTGGGTTACCTTGCTCAGAATGGTTTCTTCTAGTTCCATCCATTTGCCTGCGAATTTCAAGATTCCATTGTTCTTTTTCCCCTGAGTAGTACTCCATTGTGTAAATATACTACATTTTCTGTATCCATGAGGGTCATCTAACTTCCTTCCAGTTTTGGGGATGCTATTATTTTATAAATATCTCTGTCTTTAAATACAACCTCATAACTATTGCCATTATTTTTCACTTTATTTTTTTCAAGTTCATCTTTCAAAACGTGAAATAAATTTGACTCTTTTCATTCTTGTATTTAAGCATGTGGCATTCATTTGCATGTGTATATATGTTTTACATGCATGTGGATGCATTTGTATACAAATGCAAATGCATGTGCACATGCATGTGGTGACTTAAACTTGATGACTCTTTGCATCTGTATTCGCTCTCTGTCTTATAATGAGACAATGTCGATCACTGAGAGCCCATAGCTTACTGTTTTAGCTAGTCTCAATATCCTTCTTGTTCAAGGAATTCTTTATCTGTGATTCCATTCAGACCACCTCACCCACCTGGTTTTTATGTGCATTCTGGTGATTCAAACTGATCCACATATTTTCAAGGCAAGCACTTTATCCACAGAAGCATCATTCCAGATGCAAGTTAGACTGTTGAGTCCTTGGTTCTTCTCATCTGTTTTCCTTATTTTAACTGAGTTGTCAGAAAAATCTGCCATCAGTATCAGGCTGGTCTAGAACTCACAGAGATCTGCCTGCCTCTGCCTCCTGGGTGCTGGAATTAAGTAGAAAATAATTCTCTGCGTTGAGCTGGTGACTTACTGAGAAGTCTGTAATTATTTTTTAGAAAGGTTATAACATAAAAAGAAGAAGAGGAGGAATAGAAGAAGAAGAAGAAGAAGGAGAAGAAGAAGAAGAAGAAGAAGAAGAAGAAGAAGAAGAAGAAGAAGAAGAAGAAGAAGAAGAAGAAGAAGAAGAAGAAGCCTAAGGCATTGGCCCAACAGTTCACAATTAACATAAGCCTCTGTGTGTTTTTTTTAGACTAAATGACTCTGGGACCCAGCAGAATAGAAACTTCTATTTACAAATGTTGGTGGATGGAAAAAACTTGTTTGTTAGTAGGGAAAAACATGTTTGTTTTGATATATAAATAAAGATTTCTAGAGCTATTTGGGCGTGGGCCACTTGTGTAAAACTCATCTATTTGTCCAACAGTCCATTTCTTCATCCTGATTCCCCATCCCCATCTTAGGACCTGAACAAAGGCTGCAGCTGGACCACAGTACAAGACTATTGTAACAAGGAATTCATCATGACAATTATTCAATATATAAGAAAGGATAGAATCAGAGTTGAGTAGCAAGGCACAAATCAGTAATTACCCACCAATCAAGAGGTTCAGTTCAGTTATTCAAACACTTATGAATATGAACTTATTTTGCAGTGAACTCATTTCTGTATTTTAGCATTTAATCCACAAAATAATCACAAGTTATAGTTTGCAATGTTTTGCTGAAATTGAAATCCCATATTCTAATATACATTGAGCAATCCTAATTATAAAGAAACCCTCTCTCATTGTTTCTTCAAGTAACTTTGAGGTAGAATAGACAGGCAAGACAAGGATTCTTCACACTCTGCCATCATAACGCTGAGACTTTTGTCTTTATTTCTTCTTGGAAGAGTTTCCTTGAACAGTGCTCCAGCTGTAGGATAAGGGCTAAAACTATTTTCTCATATGGCTCCCATGAAGCTAAATAGATGAGATGGAGTTCTTACATTTATATTGTTTTAGTATTTCTCCTTACCATTTCTTTTACATCTACCTTCAAAGATATGCTCCCCCTCTCTGTGAATTTTGCAATATCAAATATCTTCTTGTTAAATATATTTAAAACAAATTATTATGATCAATTCCAATCTTTTTAACCAAATTCCATCTTATAAATCCTTACAGTGACCCACGAAAGTATGTTTACTTGTATTTAAAAATTCAAACTACTTCCCAGAAGGAATTGCTACCATATTTAAGGGAGGTTTTCTAATGTTGGTCAAAGGTACAAAGTTTCAGTTGAGCTTTTGAAGTCAAGAACACAGCATAACTAGTTAAGAATGATTCATTGCATATTTCAAAACTGCTAATAAATGGATATGTTAATTACCTCAATCCAATCTGTGTTGTTATGTGTATATGTGATATATGTACTAAACATAGCATTATATACTATAATTATATACAATTTGTATTTGTCAATTTAAATGATAAGAGAAGTTTTCCCCCATTTTAAAATGTAAGAATAAGGGAATCCTAGAGTCACAGTGCCTCCTTCATTCTCCTTGGTGCTACTAAGTCTTTTGGAGATATTTTCTGGTTTCTGCCACCATCATACTCTTCTTAAATACTCTCACAATCTACCTATGATGAATGCATTGCCCGAGAAACAAATAACTCATTGTAGACTATATTCTAATATCGTCCATATAGCAGAAGGAAGTACATTGATCATGTTAAAAAAAGTAACTCCCTTAATCAGTTTTCTCTTCATGCTCATGATACAAACAAGAGTTTAAATAAAGAGAATTTTAAAACTTAGTCTTAATTTATTCATATATTAGTTAATACAGATAATAAGCAAAGTAAACAAATATTTATATGAATCAAAATTAGAGGAAAATGCAAAATTTCATGTGCTTTTATCTGGAAAAATTGATGTCTGAGAATAAAATTAGCATATACCTCATTAATGTGTAGTATTATTGTTCAAACCAGCAGATATTATACTGCAGTTAATTGTATTAACAATTAAGACAAAGGAGATCCTTTTTAGCTTAGAATAGCAGCTTTCGGCTAATCACTTCAAACATGGGAAACGAAATGAATAATTTTGTTTAAAAAGTGTTTGTCCTTTGAACTTCATATATTCAACTTCTGAAATGCTTATTAAAACAGATTTCTGTGCATCACATTTTAAACTTTAAATAATTATACCACCCAGTGTGCATTTCTGTAAAACATCCATAGCTGACAATACTGCTTCATAAAACATTTATATTAGATTATACAGTTGCTCTTATAGATCAGCTAAAAACAAAAAGAAAAGAAGAACTCAGTTAATAAGGTAACAAACTGAAGGGAGTTACAGGGAACTTGTTTGGGGAGGTCGAACCTGAAATGATTTGAGGCCCCAGAGCTAATGATGGCAATGTCTTCAACTTGCTAACGGAAATCAATACATCCTTTGTTATTCTTTCTGTCAGTGAGCCAGACCCACATTGGCTAATGACATAGTAAGATCTTTCCCTGTATAGTGTCAGCTCAAAAAGTGACCCTGAGAAACCTGTTACTAAGTTACACTAATGGGGCTATAAAAATTCTCCTGTTCTGTGATAATGTTACAAGGCAGATCTTAACATTGGAAATACAGAAAAATACTGTGTTCCAATTCTAAAGACTTCATTAATATATTTCAGCTCTCACACTGAAAAATACATATATATGCATTGTGTTAGTCAGCTTGCTGATAAAGTAATACATACCCAAGATAATTTATAATAAGTAAATTTATTTGGGCTGATGGTTTTAAGAACTGAAATCCATGAGCAGTTGGACTCATTGATCCTTGCAAGAGCACATGGTAAAGCAAAGCTACTTACCTCATGACCAGGAAGCAAGAGAGTGGGGGCTAGAGAATCACAATATTTGTTCCTTCCTTGTGGGCCCTTTATGACCTGAAGACAGGCTTTTTATATATATGCTGTAAGGTAGGGCTCAAGATTGGCCGATTATTATACTTTTACCAATTGTTCTAACACAGTTTGTGTAAAGGGCCTCTTTTCTTGTACTGTCTTGACATTACTTTCAAAATTGAACTCATCATGTGCATATAAGTTTGCTCTGGCATCTGATTCTGGGTCATTGATCTGTTCATCTGTCCTTTTGTTACTTCTTTACACCTTTGATTAGTATTATAGCTAGGCTTGCAGTCAGTAAGCATTGGTTCACTAATTTTGTTTTTATTTTTTATTTTTTGGCAGTTCTCCAACTTTATTTGACACTCAGCAGGTTAGTTCTCATCCACATTGACTGACTGTAGATTTTTGAATGTGGTAACAGGCACGTAGGTTACCAATCTGTACAGCTTGCTTGGTGAGTCCTCATCCTCGTTACGTTTTCTGGACAAACGTACATGGATACTGTATGGAACATTCCTTTTTCCTTAGGCCCAGACAGCTTTATTGAGCCTGGTATCAATGTGCGCACCTGGAGTCCCCATCTCCTTCATGGCAAATTTCCGGATTTCTTTGAGTGCCCGAGGAGCACTCTTCTGAAGCCCATGCCATGGATGCGCTTGTGAATGTTGATGGTGTATTCTCGGGACACCACATCATTGATGGCAGAAAGGCCCTTCTTGTTCTTGCCACCCTTCTTTGCGGGTGCCATTTTGCCGGGCCCAAGTCTCACTTTGTTTTTATTTTAAACATTATTTTGGCTCTTATTGTTAATTCCTTTCTGTTCCTATAATAAGCCTAGAACCCATTCTTTGGCTTCAAAATTTAGCTCAGAACTTGCCTAACTTACTCTCATCCTGATTTCAACCCAGAGCATTACCAAAAATGCTCGCTTGTTAATTTCAGTTAAAAATGGAATGTTTTCATGGATTGCATTGAGTCTATAGATCAAGTAGGTTATAGTTAACATGTTAGAGTATTGAATGTTGGGTACTTTGCCATGTATGTCAATGTACTTAGTATTTGTCATTAATTTTGAAAAATCATCAATTAAATATATTTAATTCAAGCTAGTATCTGAAAAATCTATCATTCTGTGTTGGGAACATACCAAATCCTCTCTGGTAAGAATTTTAAGACATACCATCATTTCCAAGAATTTTTAAGCTACTGTGTTATTCCTGGTATATAAATGCAGTCCCATATCTGCTAACAATCTACTGTCCATCTATAACCCAATCACCTCTTCCCACTCTCTGGTATATTGTTGTTGCATCAAGCAACTTTAATTTCGTTGGTAAACCAGTTATGTAAAATCTTTCTAATCTTTAGTGTGGGTTTCTCCTGTTATAAACTTCCCACTCAGCATTGTTATGGCTATATCTCATGTTTACTATCTTTGATTTCCATTCTCATTTATTTAAGAGATTTTTATATTTTTTTCACTTAACCAGAACTGAGTTGTGGATATGTGATTGAGGCTCCTACTATGGCAATAAAGCCAAATGCAGTTCAAACAACATTTAAGACTGTATTTAGAGCCTGTGAAGCATATGGGAGTCCCCCACATAAGTGGCAGTGGAAACTTTTGGTTAGGTCTGCAGGGTCAACCAAATTGTTATAATTCATATTTTTTATTTTAATTTTTCTCTAAGTATCTTCACATGGCAGTATTTGCCTATGTTTTCCTTTTAATTCTGGGACTTTGTTTGGGTATTCTCAAATTTTTTTGATAAGTGCATACACATATTGCCTGGAAATGCTCATAATTTGTCAAGATTTATGTACCTATTTTCTTAAAAAATTTTCCCCTTTTAAATTCTGTCTTGATCTGCTCTTTTTTTGTGGTTGTTTGTTTGTTTTATTTGAGTTAGAAACAACATTGTTTAACATGTCAATCCCAGTTACCTCATTTTCTCCTCCTCCCCTACCCCCCCCCCCAACTAAAACCCTACTTATCACAAATCCATTTTGCTCCTCAGGGAGGGTGAGGCCTTCCATAGGGGGTTTGCAGAGTCTATCATATTGATTGGGTTAGGGCCTAGGCCCACCCCCATGTATCTTGGCTCAGGGAGTATCCCTGTATGTGATAAGGGCTCCCAAAGTCCACACCTATGCTAGGGATAAGTATTGATCTACTGCAAGAGGCCCCAGAGATTTCTGAGGTCTCCTCACTGAAACCCACATTCCTGGGATCTAGATCAGTCCCATGCTGGTTTCCCATCTATCAGTCTGGGGACCAAGAGCTCCCCATTGTTCAGGTCAGCTGTTTCTATAGGTTTCACCAGCCTATCATGGACCCCTTTGCTCATCACACATCCTTCTCTGCAACTGGATTCCAGTTCATTTCAGGGATTAGTTGTGGGTGTCTGCTTCTACTACCACCAGCTGCTGGATAAAGGATATAGGATGGTGCATAAGTTAGTCATCAATCTCATTATCAGGAGAGGACATTTAAGGTAGCCTCTCCTCTGTTGTTTATATTGTTAGTTGGTGTCATCTTTGTAGATTTCCAAACATTTCCCTAGTGCCTGATTTCTCTGTAAGCCTAAAATATCCCCCTCTATTATGGTATTTCCTTTCTTGTTTTCTTCAATTCTTCCCCCTGCTCAAACTTTCTGCTTCCTCATGTCCTCCTCACCCCTCCTCTTCTCCCCTTCTCATTCTCCTAGCTCCCTCCCTTCTACTCCCAAGCTCCCAATTTGCTCAGGAGAACTTGTCCCTTTCCCCTTTTCCAGGGGACCATGTATGGCTCTCTTAGGGTCCTCCTTGCTTACTAGCTTCTTTGGCAGTGTGGATTGTAGGCTGGTAATCCTTTACTCTATGTCTAAAATCCACATATGAGTGAGTACATACCATGTTTCTGTTTTTGTGATTGGCCTACCTCACTGAGAATGGTTTCTTCTAGTTCCATCCATTTTCCTGCAAATTTCAAGATTCCATTTTTTTCTGCTGAGTAATACTCCATTTTGTAAATGAACCACATTTTCTCTATCCATTCTTCAGTTGAGGGGCATCTAGGTTGCTTCCATGTTCTGGATATTATAAATAGTGCTGTTCTGAACATCGTTGAACAGATGTCCTTCTTGTATGAATGGTTACTTTTGGGTATCTGCCTAGGAGTGGAATTGCTGGATCTTGTGGTAGACTGATTCCCATTTTCCTGAAGTGTCACCATACTGATTTCCAAAGTGGCTGTACAAGTTGGCACTCCCATCCTCTCCAGCATAGACTGCCATTGGGTTTTTAATATTAGCCATTCTGACAGGAATAAGATGGTATCTCATAGTTGTTTTGATTTGCATTTCCCTAATGGCTAAGGATGTTGAACACTTTCTCATGTGTCTTTCAGTCATCAGATTCCTCTATTGAGATTTGTCTATTCATTTCTATACCCCACTTTTTAATTGGATTCTTTGGTGTTTTGGAGACTAGCTTCTTGAGTTCTTTGTATATTTTGGAAATCATCCCCCTGTCAGATGTGGGGTTGGTGAATATCTTTTCCCAGTCTGTGGGCTGCCGTTTTGTCTTGCATACTGTGTCCTTTGCCTTACAGATGCTTCTCAGTTTCAGGAGGTCCCATTTATCAATTATAGATCTCAGTGTCTGTGCTACTAGTGTAATGTTCAGGAAGCACTCTCCTGTACCAATTAATTCAAGTGTATTTCCCACTTTGTCTTCTAATGGGTTCAGTGTGGCTAGATTTATGTTGAGGTCTTTGATCCATTTGGACTTAAGTTTTGTGAATGGAAACAGACATGGATCTACCTGCAGTCTTCTACATGCCAGCATCCAGTTATGCCAGCACCATTTGTTGAAGATGCTTTTTTTATTCCATCATATAAATTTAGCTTCGTTGACAAAAATCTGTTGTTCATCGGTGTGTAGGTTAATATATTCTTTTGTATTTGGGTGGAATGTTCTATAGATGTCTGTTATGCCCAATTGGACCATAACTTCAATTAGTTCCTTTGTTTCTTTGTTAAATTTCTGTCAAATGGTGAGAGAAGGGTGTTGAAGTCTCCCACTATAAGTGTGTGTGGTTTTATGCGTGATTTGAGTTTTAGTAATGTTTCTTTTATGAACTTGGATGTCATTGTATTTGAGGCATAAATGTTCAGAATTGAGACATCATCCTCATGGATTTCTCTTGTGATGAGTAGGAAGTGACCTCCTTCATCTCTTTTGATTGATTTTAGTTTAAAGTCAAATTTGTTGGATATTAGGACTGTTACCCCTGCTTGTTTCTTGGGTCCATTTGATTGGAAAATCTTTTCCCAACTCTTAATTCTTAGGTACCTTCTGTCTTTGAATTTGAGGTGTGTTTCTTGTATGCAGCAGAAGGATGGATTCATCTTCTTATCCATTCTGCTACCCTGTGTCTTCTTATAGGCGAGTTAGGACCATTAATATTGATGGATATTAATGACCAGTGATTGTTCATTCTTGTTTGTTTTGCATTTGGCAGTGGTGGTGAAATTAGTTGTGGGTTTCCACCCCTTTTTCTTTTGGCTGTTGGTAAAGTGGGATTATCTATTGCCTATATTTTTCTGGTTGTAGTTAACTTCCTTGGGTTGTAGTTTTCCTTCAAGAACTTTCTGTAGGGATGGATTGGTGCATATGTATTGTTTGAATGTGGTTTTGTCATGGAATATCTTGTTTTCTCCATCTATATTGATTGAAAGCTTTGCTGGGTATAGTAGTCTGGGCTGGCATTCGTGGTCTCTTAGTGTTGGTAGAATATCTATCCAGAATCTTCTGATTTTCAGAGTTTCCATGGAAGAGTCAGGTGTAATTCTGATAGGTTTGCTTTTATGTGTTACTTGGCCTTTTTCCTTTGCTGCTCTTAATATTTTCTCTTTATTCTATATGTTTGGAGTTTTGATTATTATGTGGCCAGGAGATCGTTTTTTGGTCCAGTCTGTTTGGTGTTCTATAGGCTTCTTGTACTTTCATTGGCATGCCTTTCTTTAGGTTGGGAAAGATTTCTTCTGTGATTTTGTTGTATATGTTTTCTGCAACTTTGAGTTGGATTTCTTCACTTTCTTCTATACCTATTTTTCTTGTATTTGGTCTTTTCATGGTATCTCATATTTCCTGGATATTTTGTGTTAGGGATTTCTTGGACTTAAGATTTTCTTTGATTGATGAGTCTATTTCTCCTAGTGTATCTTCAACTCCTGAGATTGTCTCTTCCATCTCTTGTATTCTGTTGGTTATGCTCGTATCTGTAGTTCCTGATCATTTATCCAGCCTTTCTATTTCCAGCATTCCCTCAGATTGTGCTTCTTTATTGTCTCTATTTCAGTTTTTATTTCTTGAAGTGTTTCCCTGATAGATTTGTTGTTATCTTGTATTTTTTGGTTTGTTTTTTCTTCCATTTCTTTAAGGGATTTTCTTACATCCTCTTTGAGGCCTTCTATTATTTTCATGAAGATGTTTTGAAGGTCATTCTCTTCTGCTTCATCTGCCTTGTGATATTTAGGTCTTGCTGGTGTAGGGTCCCTAGTCTCTGATGGTGTCATAATGGTTTTTCGTTGTTGAATGTGCTTTTATATTGTCTTATTCCCATCCTTTCTTTTGGTGGGTGTAGCAGGGGTCTCTTTCTCTCCTGGTGGGTACAGGACCAAGATTCCCTTCTGGTAGATGTACACAGTTCCAACACTCTGATGTCTGTCCTCTTCTTATGGATGTAGGCCGGAGTGTTACCAGGGCTTTGACAGTCTCTGTGTGTGTTGGCTGCAGCCAAGTTTGGATCCTGTGAGCAGTCCCTGGGCCTCAGGTTTCCCTGAGCAGGGCAGCTCAACCCAAACTGGGAACAGCCCCTGGTCTACCTCTTGATGCTCTTACCATTGTATTGTCTATATACTTATATATCCTTAAATATAAAATTTTCACATATAAGCACATTAGTATTTAAAGTGTAAACATAGAATATAAAACCTGATTTCTTCTAAAGTAGTTTTTTTGTTTTTAATATTTTATTTACTTTTATTTTG
The DNA here is from genome assembly GCF_003668045.3 of Cricetulus griseus. Lineage (NCBI taxonomy): Eukaryota > Metazoa > Chordata > Mammalia > Rodentia > Cricetidae > Cricetulus > Cricetulus griseus. The sequence continues at coordinate 48,793,183 of NC_048604.1, forward strand.
TGTGTGCATGTGTATATGTGAATATGTGTTGCACAGTTTTTGCATATTGAAACGTGTATAGAGACGCAGGACAGCTTATGGGAGTAGCTCTTCTTCTTTCAGCTTGTGGGTCTCAGAGATCTAACCCAGGATGTTATGGTTGTTGGCCAGTGCCTTTACCTCCCAATCCATCTCCCCAACTTACAAAATATGATTCTGTCTTGCTTCTTTATTTTATAAAAATGTTATTGGATGGATGTAATTGAAGGTAAGAAATGAATAACAGAAACAAACAAGAACAACAAAATACAGAGTAGCTGTTCGGACTCTAGAATCTAAGCATATGTAAAATTACATAAAAATTAGTGGAATATACAATGCTCTCCAGTTAGAAGCTTTATTTTGGATTAATCCTGCAATTTTCACAGCCCATTTGAAATCTTGTTTTGGATTTCTAGTTATAGATTTTTGTACCACTTCTACAGTTCCTCTCAGTTTAATCTACTCATCTTTATCTTTTGGCAGTATAATTAAATACACAAATTCAAGCAAAAGATACTACCTGAAAAGGTGAAATGTCATATCTTCACCACCCGTCATGTTATTACTATCCTTTATTTTGTCTATACATGTTATAAATTAAATAATTCAATGTAGTTTTTATTTAAACATGCAGGTAACTTTAAATATTATAAAGAGAAAAATTTTTAAGTTTACCTGCATAGTTATTCTTATTGCTCTTATCTCTACATAGATATGGTTTTTACATCTTTTGTAATTTTCCTCAATTTAAAGAACTTCCTTCAGTATTTCTTATAGACTAAGTATTATGGCAATAAATTATCTCAGCTTCCATTATGTAAAATGTCTTCTTTAACTCTCATTTCTGAAGTACATTTTCCCTGGATATCAAATTCTAGGTTGATGATTTTCCCATAGCACTTTTAAAAAGTGGATCTACTTACTTTCATTTTATATTGTCCTTTCGTGAGAAATTGCCCATAGCATCATTATTTTCCTGTAAGTAATATATTTTATTTCTCTGCTGCTCCTAATGTTATTTCTTTGTTTTGGGTTTTTTAAAAACAATTTAACTGTGGTGTGTTACAGATAGTTTTCTTTTGATCTATTCCACTTTGGCTTGTGTTGTGTTTCATTATTTTCTTCTTCCTATAAAAGTTGGAGATACTTAAAATACTTTATGCCCTATCCTACCTCTGTCCTTATATATTTATTGATTCATATATGTTGGATATTTCATAATAGCTTAAGAATTTCTGACTTCTCATTTTGATCAATATCTTTGAGTTCATTGACTCCTCTATTATTATGAACCTTTTGTTAAGGTTATAGAGTGAAATTTTCATTTCTGATATTTCACTTTTAAATTCTAAAATGGTCACATGCTTGATAGATTCTATATCTCTATTAGAATTTCCAATTTTTTACTCATTTTGAAAATATTTCCCTATAAGTATTAAATATGTTTTAAGATTACCTTCTAATTATATAATCTGCATCATCTGTAAATCACTTTCTACTTATTGGGGATTTTTTCTTGCTTTTGCTTAATTTTTTTACTTTTCTGCTGTTATTATAAAATTTCAGGCTGGGCTGGAGAGATGGCTCAGCGGTTAAGAGCACTGACTTTTCTTCCAGAGGTCCTGAGTTCAATTCCCAGCAACCACATGGTGGCTCACAACCACCTTGAATGAGATCTGCATGCAGGCAGAAGACTGTATACGTAATAAATAAATAAAAAAATCTTAAAAAAATGAAAGCAAACTCCATATGCAGTTTCTTTGATAAAATAAAATAAAATTTCAGGCCAAAGATTTTAGACAGAAACCCTAGACTCTTTTATATTTTTCTGTGGATTATTAACTGATATCTGTGTATATTATTCTGTGAATTATTAACTGATAAATTTGTGTAGGATTGGCTTTCTATTGTCTTGGAATGTCTCCTTTTACAGAATTTCCTTTCCCATAAGATTAATCAATCCCTTAAATTTAAACATAGCATTTCCTCTAAGAATCAACCATCAATAATAATGATCATGACCTAGATTTCAGAGCTAAGTCTGACATGTTTAGCAAGCCTCAGTAAAACTCCAAATTTTCTTTCCCACAAAGGAACTTGTGGTACTTCGAATGTAATTAGCTTCCATAAGCTCATAGGGAGTGGCATTATTAGCATGTGTGGCTTTGTTGCAATAGGAGTGGCCTTGTTGGAGGAAGTGTGTCAATATTGGGGGTGGACTTTGAGGTCTCAGATATGCTCAAGCCACACCCAGTGTCTGACACCATTTCTTATTGCCCGGGGATCAAGATATAAGAACTCTCAGCTCCTTCCTCAGCACCATGTCTACCTGCAGGCTGCCTTTCTTTCCACCATGATAATGATAAGGGACTAAACCTCTGAACTGTAAGTGAGCCAGCCCAATTAAATGTTTTCCCTTATAGGAGTTGCCATGGTCATGGTGTCTCTTCATAGCAATAGAAACCCTAATTAATCAGAACTCTATTGAAATATCCATATGACATATTCAGTTTTTTTTCTCATGGTCTCCCATAAACAGTCAGACAGATGGATAGATGACAGATAGACAGGTAGGTAGATAGATAGATAGATAGATAGATAGATAGATAGATAGATAGATGCGTAAACAGATACTTGGGAATGGTTTATAGAAATTTGAGGGTTCTCCTTTAGTAATTTTTTTCTTTGTTAAAGTGTCCCCCCTTAATTTCCAGCTGAATTGTCATTCTTGGGTTCCATTATTTGATTCCTAAAGTTTGCTTACTACTTTAGTTTTAGCTGATGATCCATTTATATTGACAATAAGATTAGCACTGCATGCACATTTGTCTCATGATTGCATTCTGGGTGAGGGCTAATCTAGTACCAGTTTTCATGATTAACAGAATGAAAAAATTGTCAAATTAATTCCTAAATGGATAATTATAAATTTTTTAAAAGTATCTTTATTTTCATATGTGTGTAAATATATATGTATGTTCACATGTGAGTACAGGTAGCTGGGGAAGCCATTAAAGGACATACTGTCCCCGGGAGCTAGTTACACATGAACATAAGTCACCTGACCTGGGTAGCGGGAACTGAACTCTTAACCTCTGAGTATTCGCTCCAGCCCCAATGATGTAAAATTTTAATTTCCCATTATTTCCTTGCTCAATCGTTTGACATCTTAGATTGCAATGAAGTAGACTGTCACTCTAACTCAAGTTACTCTTGTCAGTTTGAATCTAACTTTATGTGCCAAATTCCACAACTAATGGCTCATTTTCTTGATTGTTTCTGCTTAATCTTTTGGGAATTCTCTTTTCCTGAACCTGCTAGTAGTATCCAGACTCACATCTACTCATGTAGGTTGACCTAGACTTCTAGGATATGGCTGATGATACATGTGCTAAGTAAGCCAAAACTAGTAATAAAATGTGACCTTAATGAGCAATTTGAGCATAACTCACAATGTAGCAGAATATTCTGCCAATTAATCAGGGGAACAGAAAGGCGATACCGCTTATGCTTATGAAATTTTATTGCTTAGCCCAGAAGAAAAAGTACTGCTGGCTTCTTAGTGAGGAAAAATGACTTCTTACTCCTTTATTAAATATATTTTAATATTTGGCTAAAAGGATCAGTAAGTCAGCAAAGTGCTTGCCTTGCAAACATGAGGATCTGAGTTCCATCCCTTGAACCCACATTTTTAAAACTGGAATGATATGTTCTTAAGAGCCAATTGCTGGGGAAGGGAAGAGGGCCTCCATGATGTCTTCAAAGAAAAATAAAATGTTAAATATCTATACAGTGATATTAGAACACCTTCTAAAACATAATGGGAAGCAATGGTGACAGGATGCAGCATTATGACATTCTAAAGCCTGGTGAGACATTGTCATGGCGTTAATAACTTTAGGGTGAGGAAGAAGTATGACAAGAGTCTTGAGACAGAAAATCAGATAGGAATGTTGTTGACATCATACCAGCGCAAAAATCTTACAAAACAAAAGTCATATGGAAGATTTTTCTTTATATAATACTTTCAAATTAGGAATATTTAATATTTCTCCTGAGGAGATATTTAAGAAAAATAAAGAATTGGAAATAAGCATCCTTAAGTGAATTTTATTCTACAGCATACTTTTTATGTATCTTTCTTCCTATCAGATGGGAAAGTATAAGGAAGTCTGGAATTTTATTTTTTTTGTCTTTGTATTCCCACATTGTCTTAGCAGCTCTCGACCTTAGTTTGAGAAGTTTCTTTCATCCGTGAGCAGGCGTTACTATGGTCACTTAGAACTGGTAAAAATATTAAAAATAAGTGGCAGGGACATATAGATAACCAGCTGCAGCACTCAGTGGGCATCAGAGAAGAAGTAGCAAGAAAATAAGCCCCGTAGGATGGAGCGGTGTGCTCTGAAGTTCTTTTTTCTGGATATGACATGAACATTGCAATTATGAGCACACAGCAGCCATGGATACCTGCACAGGATTGGGTCCTTCAACATTGCATTAAGAATGGAGTGGGGTAGGACTCCTGAAGCCTCGCCCCTCCCAGAGGAACTATCAGTAGTTAATGGTTGCCAGGGGGAGTGGTATAGCCACTAGTGGCTTGCCCATGCTAATAGCACCCTGCCCATTCTCATATAAGCAAGCTCAATCAAACTCAATAGGACAAAAAGATAAAGAGAAGATGATCAGAAGATTAGGGAGGAGATAAGAGAGTGGAATGGAGATTTGAATATCTTCTTAAAATATTGTATGCATGAAGTTGACAAAATTAATATATACATGTTTAAAAATAAATGGAAAAGGAATGTAACTGAATCATATTAAATGTAATTTCAAATAAGAACCACCCCATAGGCTCATATATTTGAATATTTGGTCCTTGGTGGAACTATTTGGGAAGGGTTAGGGTGTTTGTTGTTGTTAGGGGAGGTGTGGTATTCAGGTGGTCTTTGAGGCTTCAAAAGACTCATACCATCTCCAGTGTACTCTCTCCCTCCTGTTTAGAGTTAAAGATGTGAGCTCTCAGTTGTAATGGGCATGCCTTCACTCTACCATCATGGAATCTAAGCCCATTCTTTCCATAAATTGTATTGGCCATGATGTTTTTATCACAGCAATATAAAAGTAATGCAGAAGGTGTAGCATCCATGGAGTGGGCTATAGATGTGACAGACCTTACCGTGTGGATTTTAGGAGGGAATAGAAAAACTTCAGAACTTGACTAGAAAAGCAGTAGAACATGGTAAACATAACTTAATGTACCATGCTATTGGGCTTGGAAGACAAGAGTACTGAGAACCATACAGACTATAGAGGCCAAGCTCAAGTGGCTTCAGAGAGGAATTAGCAACAGGGCTAGAGATCTTTCTTAGGATATTACATCAAGGAATGTGTCTGCTTTCCTCCCTCCTCCTTTTCTGAGGCCAAATTAAAAGGTAATGCACTAATTTCTTTTCAGCAGGATATTTCAAGACAGCCTAATATTGACTCTGTCATGTGTTTGTTAGTTATCAATCTTATGCAAGTCTACAACAAAAAAGTGCAAGTAGGGCAAAAATGAATACCAAATGTACAGTTTGGAAAGGAAAAGAACACCGGGAAATTTAATGTTGGCACTAAAACTTGTGCTGAAAGAAATAGATAATGAGAAGCCTAATCTGCATTGGAATAAAGGGGGTGCCCTCAGGGAAACACCCCCACCCAAGGCAGTTTGTGAAAAGACAAGACTTGAGGAATTTTCTGCTCCTAAAGGCAATAACAAAGCAAAGGTGCTACGAATGTAATTCAAGGAAGGCATAATTCACCCCCATTTAGTAGCCAAGCTTGGCAGTGTCATTCATGTGGTGTTGGCTTTGGAACATGACCAATTTAATAGTAAAAGGCTTGTGGAAACTTTCTCTGTGTTTACAGAAAGCCACTGTGCCCAGGTGTATGGGGGGTGTCTGCAAGGAAGTTCAGAGAGGCCATTATTGGATTAGAGATGCCAAGGTGATGGAGGTGCCAGAGCCATGAGACATCTGCTCATGAGAGCTACACATGGAGACTGGAAGCAGAACATTAGGTAGCAAAGCCAGAATGGAGGAACCATTTAAGCCCTCTGACATCACACATGGAACTATAGGATTGGCAGTTTGCCTCCTTGTTGTTTGGTCTTGCTTTGCTTCAGTTTTTCCTCAGTATGTCCTCTCTGTTTTTGAATAGCACTGTATATTCTGTGCCACTGTATGTTGGAAGTACATAATTTGTTTTTTAATTTTATAGAGAATTTCAATTATGATTGTCTTCAGTCTCAGAACAGACTTTGGACTTTAGACTGTGAAAGACCTTGGAAGTTAGACTGAATGAATTTTTCACAATGATATGGCTATGAAGCTATGGGGGCCAGGAAGTGGAATGTGGTGGATTGAATGAAAATGGCCCTCATAGGCTCATATGTTTTAATACTTAGTCCACAGTTAATGGAACTCTTCAGGAACGATTAGTGGGCATGGCTTTAGTGAAATAGGTGTGTCACTGGGGACAAGCTTTGAGATTTCCAGTGTATTCTCTGTCTCCTAATTATGGTTTGAGATGTGATTGTTCAGATGTTCCTGCCGCCATGCCTTGGCTCATCATGATGGACTCTAACCCTCTTAAACTATAAAAACAATTAAATGTTTTATTTTATAAATTTCATAGGTCATGGTGTTTTATCACAGCAATAGAAGAATGGCAAATAAATACATTGAGTGAATTAAGCCATTTTCAGAAAAAACAAATATCCAATGTTTTCTTTCATTTGATGCTCCTACACATGATATAGATACATAAAATCTGTGAGATCATGTACCTATATATTAAGAAATAAAAGGAGCTTTGGATAAAGATATCCTTTATTAGAAAATCAAAAGCCAAACGCAAGCCAGAGCATGCCAGGAGCAGCAAGGCAGGGAAGCCAGAGAGAAGAGGGCTCCCATGTGCTTTGCCGTCCCTTAAAAACCCTTCAACAAAACAAAATACTCTGTGGAAAAAGTTAAAAATAAATTGGCTTTTAAAATTAAGAGAAAACCACAGACAATTTTCTCCAATAAATACAGACACAGAAATTCTTAACAAAATATTTGAAACAACAAAAAACAAAATAAGCAGGATGAAGAGACAGTCTATGGGATGGAAAAATATTTGTTAACTATGAATCAGACAGACAATGTATCAACTGCAAAAGTTGAACACACAAAATATCATTCAATCAATACATGATCTAATGAACTGAATAGACACAATTCTTGAAAAAAGAAAGAAAAGTGGCCAATAAATATTTGAGAAACTATTCAACATCCTTACCCATCAGGGAAATGCAAATTAAAACTGCTTTGAGATTCCATCTCACCCCAATCAGAATGGATATCATCAAGAAAACAAATAGCAAATACTGTTGAGCCTGTTGGGAAAGCACAACTCTTTATCCTGGGCATATAGCTGAAAGACTCTGTCAGCCTACCACAGAGATATTTCTAGTTCTGTGTTTACTTCAGCACTACTCTCATTAGTAAGGAAATGGAAGCAGCCCAAGTGCCCATCAACAGAAGAATGGACAAAGAACATGTACTACATATACACAATGGAATTTTATTCACCCATAATAAATGACATCATTAGATTTTTCAGAATCATGAGTGGAACTGGAAACCATTGTGTTAAGTGAAATTAACCATATCAAAAAGATGCATCATGCATATTTTCTCTCATAGGCAGAGTTAAGCAGATGAAGGGATTTAAGGGAGAGGAAAGTGTGATGGAGAGAGCATAACAGAATACAAATGAAATTAAAATAATAGAGGAGTTATTTGTGGGGAAGAAGAGGAACAGCCAGAGGTAACTGAGAAATAAGAGAGAACAATGAAATGATGTCACACATCTGCCATTCCCGTACTTGAAAGATAAAGGCAAAAAAGGTCATCCTCAGCTACAAAGCAAGCTCAAAGCTAGCCAGGGTTTCATGAGATGCTGACTCTAGGAAAATAAAATGGGGGAAGCACAAAGTAAAATGATATGGAAAAATAAAAACACATCATAAAGCTCATTACTTTATATGCTAACTTAAACAAGTTTTTAAATTGAAAAGTATTTCCTTTCTCTAGGCCCTAGTGGCACATCATATATCCTAGTTGACCATAGTTTTGTTTCCATGTGGAATCTGCTTTGTTATATTAATGTATCTATATAGATACAGATGCAATATTACTCTTACATACAAGCCATGAAGATGACTATAATCTGTTTACTGTTATTTAGAAACTAGAAGAGGTCTCATGAACTGAAATATTTCCCAAACAAAGCTGTTATTCCAGGCATTAAAGCCCTCTATTAAGAAAGAAATGCTTTCTCAAAGGGACACAGCTTGTGACTCTGAGAGTCTCGCCTCCTCAGCTCTGACTAGCCATCAAAAAGAGTAACTAAACACTAGGGTATACAGGATAGGTGTGTTAGGTAGCAGGGGCCAAAGAATAAAAGGATTCAGAGCTTTCTTGGGCTGCCCAGCAGAACTGGTTACCATAGTATTTAGCAGTGTGGAGATTTAAGTGCCCAGAAGAAAACATTAGGGCACTGAGAGCCTGGCAACAAATGGACTGGAAAAGTGCTTCAAAGAGATATCGCCTCTTCCACAGCTGCAGGAGCTGATCTATTCTGCTTGCAATGCCCTGCTCCTGTAAGGATAAGAGTCATTCCAATGTAGCAGTCTGGCTGTGTTTTAGCACTGTACTACCACTATTTAATCCTGGGTGTGACTCACAGGTGTTGTTGATTAAACAAATACACATTTAAGCAGCACGATGCTGTATCTTCAGAAGGTGATGTGTAAATGAAGATGAAACCACTGCTCTGCGATCTTTCATAACTGTATCTATACATTGCATAGATGCTGGGGAAAACCCAAAGCACTGAATAACACTTTTGCATTAAAGAAAAACCTCATTCATAACAAAGGCTGGACTATTTACATATGCATCATGACACAGTGTTCAGAACTAGAATCTTTTCCTGCTCGGATATATATCTGTGTATAAAACCCCTGCCTAAGAATTTGGCCTTTCATTAGCAAATGCATACTTTCTACATAGGGATTAAATGGGACCCAAAAGTGTCTCCAAATTGTGTCCCTGTAAATGTCTAACTGTTAAAAGAGGAAAATGTAATGTGATCATCTGGGCTAGTTACTATTATGGCTTCATTTTAGACCTCCCTTATCTGCTTTTTACATGACTCTGACTCTGCATGGTGACTGAATATTGTCCAAACTGTGCTGCTGTTCAAAACCAGGCTCATGTTGAGTGTCTGAGACCGACATGAGAACGTGCTGGAGAACACAGCTTTCTTGTTTGTGTGACTATGCACCAAACACTGGGAGGCCTGAGACAGAGGGCATCCAAATAGTATACTAGTTGTAGCTTTTTCACAGGGTTGAAATAATCTTGAAATAAATCTTTCCTTCATGACATTTGTTATATCAAAACTAGATGCTTCCAGATGCTGAATAGCATGAAACAGCTCTTCCTCTGTGGCTACTCCCAGAAATAGCCAATTAGAAATAATATTTTACGAGGATGTCTCATGTGAAGATGGTTTCATTCAAGAATTGTTCAGAGGGTTGTTCATTTGTTTGTTTGTCTTTTCCAAGCTGTAAGTGAGCCTTGTGAAAGGCCAGGCTTAAGCTTTATATTTTTAACTTTAATTTTTATGTTATACGCATGGTGTTTTGCCTACAAGTATGTCTATCAACCATGTCCATGTCTTCTGTCCCTGAAGACCAGAAGAAGTTAACAGATCCCCTGAAACCGGAGTTACATATTGTTGTGGTCCACTATGTGGGTGCTGGAAATTGAACCCACTTCCTCTGAAAGAGAAGACAGTACTCTTACCCACCGAGCCATACCTCTACTCACAAGCTTGTTATCTCAGTTTTGACCTTTTGCTCTGACTTCCTCATATATGCCCTTTGTGCTGACTAGTTTCATGCCAACTTGACACAAGCTAGAGTCACTAGAAAGGAAGGAAGCACAATTGAGAAAATGCCTCCATGAGATTCAGCTGTAAGGCATTTTGTCAATTAGTGATTCATGGTAGAAGGTCCAGCCCATGGTAGGTGGTGCTATCCCTGGGCTGGTGGATTCGGATTCTGGAAGAAAACAGGCTGAACAAGCCATGAGGGGAAAGCCAGTGAGCAACACCCTTCCATGGCCTCTGCACCAGCTCTTGCCACTAGGTTCCTGCCCTGTGTGAGTTCCTGTTCTGATTTCCTCAAATGATGAACAGTGATATGGAAGTGGAAGCCAGATAAGCCCTTTCCTCCACAAGTTGCTTTTGGTCACAACATTTCATTGCAGCACTAGTAACCTTAACTAGGACATCCCTCCTTACAATTTTTTAAATAGTTTTACTGAGATAAGTCCCACATCATTCAATTTACTCATTCAAAGTATAATATTCAGTGATTTTTTAATACTCTCAATGACTTGGGAAACTATCATCACAGTCTAATTTCAGAACATTTTATCACTCTAAAAGAAATCCCTTCGTGATCACTCACTCTACATATCCCATCTAAGTGGCCAATAACCAAGAAGATGCCAGTTCTTTCTTTTTTCCTGTTTTTATATATAGCCTCCTCGGGACTTTTCAGTGTTACAGCCCATCTGAGATAGTAGCTATTATTTACTGAAATCATTGTTCAAGAAAGTTTTTTTGCATGTTGTCTGAATTTAATTTACCACAATCATTTTATGAAGTCATTTTTTTAGTTTCTCCAACTTTCAGATAAGCAACCTGGTGTTCAGTAGACTATGATAGCTTACCAAGGTCATATAGTTTATCAAAGTGGTATTATAATCCTAATGGGCATGCTCAAAGTTCTGGGTTTTTCCAATACTTTAAAGTGGCTATGGTAGAGGAGCTTAACTATTAACATCCCAACATTAAGTCTTGCATTGTCTTCAAAACACTGACTTTATAAAACTTAGCCTAAATAAATACTGAACACCTTTGGTAAGAACAGACCTTATCTTAGGGTAAGGTGACTCTATGCTTATCCTACATGATATTCTAATATTAAATTATGCATTCTATACCATTCCTGATTTTAAAAAGGTAGTGTCTGAAAAAAAGAGCAGACTTTAAAGGCAGAATCAATATACTACACCTCAAAAGTTTTGTAGCTTACCTACTAAGATCAATAGACAGTCTGTGAAGCTTATATGTATGGCTGGATCTTCTATTCTTCCTTAAAATACCTTAAATATCCTGATGTCTGTGAAATTATCCATCTTCTTTTAAGTTAGTCTCGAAAAAATAGAAGGTCTTTTTAAGTGCTGATTGAGTGGCTTGTAAAAGAAAATTGAAATTTTTAAATGTTGTCTTTTTATATATAAACATAAGAAAAACTAATTGTTTAACTTCAGTGTTGAGTCCAGACTCCATCTCAAGCCTTCACCTACTGACATCTCTTGCCACAAAGAATAAGGCAAGATCCAGAGGAATGAGTAAAACTGCCTCTTTTTTACATTACTTAGTAATGATCAAAGAAACCACATCAAAATCATGTAGACTTCAAAGTATGAACAATTCTATTGGTGTGAGATAGAACTTAGGACCCTCGTCTCAATAGCTTCAGACTCCTTTTTCAATTTTACAAGGATTCACACTCTACCAGCAGTAAGCAATGTATATGGAAAAGACACACAGGTGAAAGAAATGTCTTGCCAGGAGTGATATATCATGTGGATCATGACACAGCATGTATATCACATGTCTTCTGAAGAGACACTGACCTTTTTTCTCTCTGGCTTTTACTACAAAAACACAAAATGACACAATGGCATGGTAGATGATTTCAGATTTCTAGAATTTGTTACTGTCTCCTTCTCTTTCCCTCTATCTTTTCAGTTGATCAGGATTATCATAAATCTTACTTACTTTAGAGGGCTGTTTATGAGACTTTTCTTATATTTAGCTGTTTATCCTTTGTAAGAATGCCTGATAAATCATTCTTATGTGAAGAACCAGAACATTAAAGATAGATAACTGCCTAACAAATTTTGTTCTTGTCTAGTTTCTATCAAATGATTCTGTATTGTATTAGAGAATACTATAAACAAGAAGCTCAGCAAACTATTTTATTTCCCTAATATTGGTTTTGGCAGCCTGATGATTTCTGTAGCTGCAATTATTATGTTAGGTATTATGTTATCTTGTCAATAGTACCAGATAATAGGAAATAAAAGGAAGAAGTTAGATTTTGAGAAAGTTCTAAATTACCACATAAGTCTTGATTCTCTTTCATCATCCTCTAAAACCCCATAACAGTACAAGGAAGGTAAATAGCAGGTTGTGTTGTGATGGATTAGCACAGCTGGGCATAACTAAGACAGTTGTTGGAAGCCAAAATGTGGTGGATTACCCACATCTGTTTCGAAAGTTTCCTGTGTCTATTGACACTAACAATAATCCTCCTTCTTAACAAGCTTAGCACGGAAGGTATCTCCAGGGACTTCCTCGAGAGAGGTGCTGCTTTTCTGTTGATTTAGAGGTCTACGTGTGGAAATCATGACTGCATCCAACTACACAAATTCTTTCTGGATCAGATGATATCATTAAAAGGACTACCAACCTCCTCCCTTTTGTTCAGACATAAATCTAGAGGAAGGTGCCACCAGCAGTGTGTTAGTATAATTACCCCTAAACCTTATGAGTCATTATGCCCAGTTTCTGAAGAAAGTGCTCATTGAGGTGCTTTTAAAGTTCTTACTACATGCTTTTTAATTCCCCCTTTAATTCTTCCAATTAAAACTATACTCAACCAGGGGCTTTTCACAAAGGAATGATACTTCTATCCTTTAGGCTTCTGGACGTATGGGAGTTTGCAGTCACTGAAGTAAACTGCTTTATTCCTTATTCTCCACCCTTAATTCACACTCATAGATAAATATTAAACTCTTCCTGCAAAAGCTATAAATCTTCTGGTAACTCCTCTGGCAACATTATATAGAGTGATTCTTTCCTTCTGGGGGTTGAACTAGCAGATCATAACTTATCCAATACTATTATCATCTTAAAATTTTTTTGTCATGTAGAGTCCCATTAGGTTAAAAAATATCTCATCATTTTATTATACAGAATTCCTGGCTTCTTGCTGAGCTGGCTCTTTATCCAGTTATAAACCATGCCGAGGAAGTGACATTTCAGGATCAACATTGTATACATAGAATGAACCTGCTCCTCCAGCAAAAAAAAAAAAAAAAAAAAAAAAAAAAAAAAAAGGTACTTCCTCCAGAAACATTAATATCCTAATTAGCTTTGGTGAGAAATTAGGTCAGGGGATATCACAGCAAAAAGAAAATTTCTACGATCAAGTGATGTAAGAAATGCCCATTCAAATCAGGCCCAAAGATAGTGCCTCGAGTACTCTCTGCATATCCATTTTGCTGGTGTCACTAATATTTGCTGTTATTATTGAGGTCTTAATTGAAACATTGTATGAGTAAGGAGCTTCCACTTTAGAAATCAAAGTTTGGTCAGGATTTAAGCAACTGAAATCTCCCCACTTTGTAAAAGCACTTCAACAGGTACCCACAAAGCATCTCATGATAAGGCTAAATACTTATTATGAAAACCAGTCAAATGTGGTAGTATGGGAAGTAAGTTTTACTACAGTAAAGTTTATAGCTCCGAGAAAAGGAGGTGCTGTGCTTACTTATTGCTCTCAAGAGAATGCTTTCTTCAGAAATGAGTGGTTTATTTTTTATTTTGAAGGTGTGAGAGCCACAGGAATGGAAAGGAGACTATGTATCAAAGCCTTATGCCTCTCACTTTACTAGGCAGCAGACTTCATTAAGCTAAATTCAGACTAACAAACATGGGATATTATATATAATGCTCACAACCTCAAAACAGTAAGTGTGGTTTTAAGACTATTTTTGTACCTCATACCTTTGTATCATTGAGAAACCACAAACCACAAACGTGATTGCTTACACCTCCTTGGCAGATGAAATTATCCTGTGAGTATTGTCAAATTTTATGAATAGATGACTGATCTGACAGGAAGCCCTTTCCCTCCAGTTCGTCTTCTTTTGCACAAGAAAAGGAATTTTCTTACAAGAAAATTAGGTAAGAAAACAAGCCTCTTGTGCAGACCAAAAATCCCTTCCTTTCTAGACAGAATGTCCTTCCTTGATAATTGTATCCCAACATATAAAATCTGAAATCTGAGGAGACTTAAAGCATCACATCCACTTGAATACAAGTCCTTTCTTGTATAGAAAAGGCATCTGAAATGAAAAAGTATTGAGGGACTTTCCCAGAGTCATCCAGCTAGTAAGTGGAACCCTGACTATTTCATTTTCTATCGTATCTTCCAAATCCTACTAGAATGTTTTGCAGGCATAGGGCTAATGGAATATAAATCAAAGGTGTTCCTCAAGAATTCTTGTTCTAATTCTGCAAAGGAAAATGGACAAATTCAACATTCAAAATTATCTTTTTTCTTATTTTTGTTTATTTGTTTTGTTGATTGGTTGGGTTTCTGTTTTATTTTTCTTTTGGAGACAAAGCTTCACTTTTTAGCCCAGGCTCTCCTGGAACTCACTCTGTAGACCAAGTTGACCTCAAATTCACAGAGATACACCTGCCTCTGCTTCCTGAGTGCCAGGCTTAAAAGTATGCAACACCATTGCCTAGCTCATAGTTTGTTTTTTATGGAAATTTTCCTCATTGGAAAGAAATAAAGATTACCTTCGAAATACATCTTTGGCTCTAAGCAAATATAAATGTCCCTGAAACTTTGGATATGATACACAAGCTTTTCCTTATAGGATATTAATGGATATTAAGTTATGTAATCATGATGACAACTGGACTATACAAAAACTTCCCATTCATAAGTAGTGGTCTATTGGGAATGGATTCTGTTGTGACTGTTTTCAAACTATGACAACAATAGAATAATCATGAGTTACAATTGATTTCCATTTGTATTTCTAATTTCACATTCCATTTTCATGATTGTATGGTTTAAGTATTTTGCAAAATGCTATAGCATGTCAAACAATATAAGCCAAGAATATTAAAAAGAAAAGAGTAGCATGAATTTGAATAATAGATGGGCATTAAAATTCTGATATTGCTTCTTTCTGACAAATGTTTAATGAAGAGGAAGTAGCACTATTAATTCATTCTCACGATAGTTTACAAGAAGAAAACAAAACAAAGCATATGAATATGAATATGAATATGAATCTCTTTCCATCACAATTTTTATTCTCTTATGATAGCTACATCCCAAGTGTTAGCTTCATTTTAGAAAGAATCAATGTAATAACAAAATTCATTGCAAATTATTCAATCTACTGAGTGATATGTGGTCAGTAGTAGTAAGAATTATGCATTCATTTCAAAAACCCTGTGGGCTTCTGTGTTGTATTTTATTTCTTTTATTTCTTTTGTTAATGGTTACCAATTCACTTGTTTCTGACATGAATTAAGTATGCAATCATTTCTCATCATGACTCATATCTTGCTTTTATATGGAAATGTGCAATAACCAAAAACACATGCTATTTATTAAATTCTAATTACGAACTAATTAGACTCTTTACATGGTACATCATTTACCTCTCACAACAAATCTGGGGCACAGGTATTACATTCCCCATTTAAGTAAATAAAGAAACTGAATCTTGGAGAAGTCAATATGTGTATTAATGTGTATTTATTGAAAAGTTGTGCCAAGATTTCATCCTTAATCTGTCAAAGTCTCAACCAAAACTCTATGCTCTTTTTACAGTATGAATATCATAACATCTTGGATTTACAGTTGGATTTTCACCAAATTCCCCTTTCACCAATAACTCTTTTGTATGCATCCCTAAACACTTTGGATTATTTTAGTTTTTCCAGTTGGGTTTTGGTTTTTGTTGTTTTACTTTTTGAAAGAAAATTTCTGTAGGGTGGTCTTTCTGCAAATGCTCCAGCGATGACTTTTTTGGAACTGCTTCTCTATCACAGTCTTTCTTTTTGCAGTCACATTGCCCTGGCTTTGATTGTCACCACTATCTTCAAAATTAGGGCTTTACCTCTCTACAAAGAACTTGTGCCCACTGTGGAGCTATAAGAGATAAAATTCTTTTCCTTCTTTATTCTCATTTTCTCCATATGAGGTTTGTTTCCATCTTTCTTCTCCCACCACTGTGATGGGTAGAGTCTTTCATACAGTACATCCTTTATTCCGTATGGAGTCTATGTATGCTTTTTAGCAATAAAGAATACCAAAAGTTATCCCTTAAACTTTCTCCTTTTTGTGACAACTAATGCCCATTTAATCCACACATAAGTTAATGATCATTTTCAATGTGACAGACAAATATGTAATCCTTTCTGGAGTTGAGTAAACCATTTATTTGAGGTTCTAATTTTGAACATAGTTACGTTTAAAAATGGAATCAAAGCACTTTGTAACTGCCCTCTATAGATTTCTTAGTAAACTGCCAATTTTGTGTACACTATTTTTGCTGAGTTTCTGGGGTTATCACTGCTTGATTGTCTGTCTACAGTAAAAGAACTTCTGGTTAGCTACTAGTTGCTGCCATAATGTCAGTAGATTTCCACTGATCATCATGAGTATTTCGAAGGAGTTGGCAAATTATAATCTGTACAGAAGAACAGAATAAAAACCCAGGAGAATTTTACAAAATTCATTTCTTAATTCTGCTTCTCTGCTTTTGGCAGAAAGTCAAGATCTTTCTATTCACTCCAGATAATGACAGTTGTTTAAGGAAGTTGAATATAATAGAAACAGGCTGGAGAGAAGCTATAATGGCATGTTTCTTTCAAAAACTAGGGAAAGAGTCTGGGAGCATAGCCCCAGTGGTGGAGTGCTTCGATAGCTGTGTACTGTCCCTTGGGATGACTCTCCAGCATGGCAAAATAAAATAAAAATGACAAATTGAAAACAATGAAAGGAAACTGATAGAATGATAAAATATTATGTCTATATTTAAAAGCTATATACTTTTTTAAGGATGAGGATGAAATTTTCTGTATAAGCAATGCCAGCATTGGATGAGTATTTCTTCATAACCAATATTTTAACAAGTTTTATCGTTTAGAAATATATGATACAATTCTGTGTCTTTAAAATTGTTCCACATTAATGTTAGAGACTTTGAATCGCTGGAAGCAAAGCTGTTCAGAGGTAAATCTGGAATAGCTAAAGCATCCTGAGAGACAGAAAGGCAATGAGTGTAACTGTGCACATAGACTGATGGTCCCACTGTGGAGGAAGATGCTTTGGGAGAGAAGGAAAGAGCCTTGTTGAGGAAGGGTATTAATTAAATCAGAGTGTTATAGTGGGAGCCCCAGCTGTCCTGCTCTTAGTTAAGAGCAGCCACTGAGCAGCAATTGGGTCACTTTAGTGCTTTTGATTTGTTTTTAAAATAGCACAGCTTGAGCCAGGGATTGCTACTCTTTTAAGAAACACCAGAAGATTATGGACAGTGATGAGTTTGAATCACCTACCAAGAGATGCTGAATGGTTTCCTAGACTCTCAAAAGGAAAGCTGTTCTCTGTAATTTCACTTTCTATTCTCTGTTATTTGCAGTCTTGCTTAGTGTCTGAAACTGAATTACAATGGTTATGTTCAAAACATTATTCATCTAAGACCAGAGTCTCTTTTAGAGGATGCTGAATATTTGAAACTGATAAGATATTTGGACACTATTGATCACAAGAGGCCTATTGGCCTGAATGATAGTTTGGTGACTACTACAAAATCCAAATAGGCTCTGGGGTGCAGTTTAAGTACCTCTAATACCTCTAAGTTCTTAGCTATAAAGTTAAATGTAGATTATCTGAATATATTCTCTATTTGTCATCAGTGTGTCAACCCCTTCTACCTACAAGTATTTCATGCATAAGAATGAGTTTTCAATAAGAAAAATTTGCCTCACCTCTAACCAAACTTATTTTTTAGATGTTAACAGGATTCTCTTTTAAAATCCATCAAGATGAAACCTAAAGTAATTTTTAAAATTTGGAAGCTATACACCTCAGTTGAACACTTGGGTAATGAAGGAGTTGCCATTTAAAATATAACTTTGATTAGAGGAGGAGGAAGAGGAGAATGAAGAGTAGAGGGAGGAAGAAGGAACAAACGAAATAACAACTAGATGTGAAAACACAACAGAGAAACACAAAACATACCAGAAAACAGGCCACTACAACATCTCCATAATGTCACAGCTCTTCAATCCCTAAAATCAAAGATAACAAAACAGCTGAAATTGCAGAGAAATATTTCACAGTTCTCATGTATGGATCAATGACCACAAAAAAGACTCAAACAGAAAAAATAAATAAAGGATTGAGTCACTTCTTCTCAGCCTTTTGAGGAGTTACAAGTCTTTTCATTCACTGTTGCTCACTACAACAAGAAGTTTCTCTGACCAAGGCTGAGAGCAGCAGTAGTCTATGGGTACAAATATGAATATATAGAAAACAATCCGTCTACATGTCCAATTAGAAAAATAACAGTTGTATGTTACTCCCCAGGGCCTTTCACTTCCCAGCCATTGTTTTTGACTAAATTTATAGTCATGGGTGCTATGATATCATCCTGCCAGTTGGATTTAAGTTTCATGCCACATGAAGGAGTATATGCCTGATACTGTATGAAACTGAGTTATATTCTAAAATTTATGCTATGTGCAAGAATAACATAATGACAACTTCTATAACTACTTTCTTATTACAAAGCAGCCCCCATTTCCTATGGTTCCACCATGGATCAGGCACAGCAAGAAGCAT
The DNA here is from genome assembly GCF_003668045.3 of Cricetulus griseus. Lineage (NCBI taxonomy): Eukaryota > Metazoa > Chordata > Mammalia > Rodentia > Cricetidae > Cricetulus > Cricetulus griseus. The sequence goes on from NC_048604.1 coordinate 48,812,036, forward strand.
TTTGCATGCATTATTCTTGTGTAATTGTCATTCATCCCTGTGAGGTGGATACTATATTTATCCACAATTTAAAGAGGGAGAATCTAGGTCACTAGAAACTTCAGCGATATGGACAAGGTTACACAGCTTAAAAGTGGCAGAGCCAGGAGGGAAACCCAGGCAGATCTCCAAGCCTTGGAATTACCAATAACCAGAGTGACTGTGCAACTCATCTGGGACCAAGATCTCTACCTCATTTGCTTCTGTGTTTCTGCAATAAATCTTCATCCTTGAAAGAAATTTTGGCATGTCTCTTTCTTACAGCTTTAAAGATGCTAATGCCACCAATTATATCTAACATTCCTGAAACCTCTCTAGTGTGAATCAGGAAGAAATAGTCAACATAGATACATGTTAACTATGAACATAGTTCATCATATTCTACCACATTGTATGGAAGATACTACACAAAGATGCATTGTCTGTGTAGCACAAGACTGTCTAGCATAATTCATGGTAAAGAGTACTGTGTAAGTACATAAGGAGAAAATCCACCTTACAAAATTTGTTTGAGAATAGCATTAATACAGTGAAATTAATAACCATACACTATGCGTCATACATTAAGTGAAGTGTGTTGTGTCTTTTATAGTATTTAATTCTCATATAAATATTATTATAAGAAAAAACTACTACTGTACTATATGTACAGATGAGGAAACTGATGCTCAGAAACAACACAAATATTCTGACAAAAGCCACCCACTCAGTAAGCATGAGAACTAGACTTAAAACTTACCATTTGTCTTACCACAGACAGTTGTTCACACATTAAAAAAAAAAATTCTGAGTAGCATAGCTAAGTATCCAGAAGTTCAGAAAAGGAAGAAATTTTTTTCTACCAGGCTAAAAAGAAGAAAATACATATTGGGTATGAATTTTCATTATTATGTAAAGTTTAGTTATACTTGGGAGTAAGTAAGCAAACTTGATATATCAAAATGGAAACTTGCAAAACAGAAACATTAGAATAGGAGCATTTGCATTACAAAGGTTTATTTGCTTCACAAAGAATCATTACAGGTTTCCTCTAAATAGCAGTCTTTCTCGTTGTGTTCAGAATATGATTGGATCTCTCCCACAAAGTAGGGAAGAAATGAATGGATAAACAATAATCTGACTATTTTACACAACAGGCTACAACCTTACCACATTCCATATGCAAACTTGGAAGCTTCAAGCAAATGCTAAGCCAACTAGAAAAGGGAATGCAGCTTAATAATGTTCATGTCAAACCCCTTTATTTTATAGATGAGAAAATGGAGACTCTAGAGATACGATCTAGACTCATGATACAATTAGTTGTGCTATGCTAGTTAATGGTTTGTTGATCTTTTGGTTCCCACTCCAGATTTCTTTTAGCTTCACCACCCCGTTGCTTATCAACTAAAAGCAAACATAATATCAAAAATATTAGGCAAAATATTCTAAAATTTTCTATTTTGTTGTTGAGGATTATTCAAAAGAGATGAAATATCCCATATGAACTTGGATACTGCTAATATACCAATTCAAGTGTCATTCACTTTTCTCCTACAATGGGAGAACATCTTATTAGTATCTCCAGGATGAATTCTGTGCATATATCTAAAAGTTAAGAAAGTACTTGCTTGGCTCTGTGACAACATTCCTTTGTCAATGGAGACTTACATGCTTCCACTGTGACATAAAATGAACACAGTTGCTTTGCATAGTGGTTCAGAAAAGCTCTCTCTTTCAATTCACGAAGGCTGATGGATTTATTATGTAACTTATTGGAGTGATACTTATCAAAGGTTAAAGGTGAAACTCACTGTTTTCACTCCTGATTTATCTGAAGAACAATATAAGCAATAAATAAGTGAAGTCTGAAAATAAAAGATAAACTCTGAAGAAAAAATTTTTCATGTGGATGATCATAGATGAAGTGTAAGCATTTACTCTCATGAATTGCAGTGGATGTAATAGCCTAGAGCCTATGTGATTGGAATTTCTATCAAGGCAGTCCAGGTCCCCAGTCTTAAAGGTGTTTGACTCATACCATTTATATTTTGATCTGGTTCATTAAACATATAATTTATTGGTTATTAAAAATGCCCTGCAGTATTTTTCCATTACTGAAAAAATACAAGAAGTGATTTATGCAGCTTGTGTGTAAATTGATACATGTCATAATGACAAGATTTTTAATTTGTTTCTAAATAGTACTTCTTTGCGATTGAAACTGGTTACAGCTTTCAAAGCCTAATCACACTGAAAACTTGATTAAATCTATCAGTTGTATTGGTTTGGATGCAAAAGTCTGCCTTCCTAAAACTGCTTGCTCTAGATGGTTCATCCTACTATTTTAGCCTTTAGGCTATGCCCTTCTCTAGACTGACACACAAAAATGGACAGAACTAGGAAAAGAAAGTGTCTTTGGTCACTTGAGATTGCATATTTCCCTCAATAGTCATTTCTAGCAGCAAGCCACACAAGATGACGAATCAAAAGAAGAACAAAATGAATGAAAATGAGGGACAAATGTGATATGATATTTGGTGAGAAGCATCTCTTTGCTATTTTATCTGTTGATCATAAACAGAAATCCCAGCCCAGAGGTTATAGTTCTGGATCATCAAATCTCATCTTCACTTATAGTGGCTTCCCGAGGTATTCCTCCCCAAACACACATGTTTGCTTTTTCTAAACAGAATATTTCACACCATAAAAGAGAGCTGAAAAAGGTCAACTAGAGATCAAAATCCCTTGCAGTACTAATGACTTTTTCAATCATATTTCTCCTTTGAATACATATAGCTTCATTCCTTCCAGAATGTCCTTCATTCGCGTTTCGTTTCTCCCTTGGTTGCAATGCTAGAGCTACGCATACCTTGATTTGAAGACAAATAAGAGGCTTAGCATTCCAGAGACATAATGACAATAAATAAGCATTTGTTGTGTTCCTAGGCCTTTTATTTTTAAATTTTCCACATATTTAGAGCTCTTCTACTCCAGATAATATTTTGCACAGGGATTTTAACATCATTTAGACTCCAGCAATATTCTGAGGAGCTGCAAATTCTGCTACTTCGCCTTCTACAGCCATAAACTCATTCACCCTACCCATCCTAATGGGGTTGGATTAATGAAGCTTTCAAAAGTGCAGCATTTGGTGAAAATTAGAGAAGTACCTGAAGGACTGGTTATTTGCTAATTCACTAGCAAATGAGGTTGTGATTTTGGATGCTGACTAGCATGTATGTAATATCCTGCTGTATTGCCTCCAAGATGCACCACATTCAACTCTCTATCATCCACATTAATGAAAGGGAGCAATAAAACTGATAATGTAAAGCAGCAGGTGAGTTCCCCATTCTCTCATTAGCCTTAGGAGTAAAGAGAAAGGGATCCCCTCATTAACCTGGGATGTAGAGAGAAAGGAATGTAAGAGCTGCTGCAAAAGAGGGATACAACATAAATCTTATTTCTTAAAGGTTGGTAAGAATAAAATCCAAATAAGAATGAGGTGTCTTTGAAAACTGCCTACCTTGCTTGCCTATTACCTGCTTCCCCATGAACTAGTATCCCTGCTAATCTCTTAGCTGCCCAGCATGCCTAGACAGCTATTTCTCCTGTTCTCTCCAAAGAGCCTTGTGCTCTGCATGCTTCCGTGCTCTAATACCCATCCCAAATCAAAGCATACCTGCTTTGTGTTGCATTTCATTTCATCACTGTTCGATGACTCCCAAGGTGATATAGCACACATGCTGCCATTTTTCCCATGGCAGATCACATTAATCAAATATGCCACCTTTTTGCTGATCCTAGAATCAGCTTCAAAACTATTATCAACAGTCCAGGCAGTCATTACTGCTTCAATGAAGCAAAAAAAAAGATGTATAAAAGTTATACAATGTGGATAGAAAGGTGCTTTCACAGTTTGACAGGATTATCACAAGTATTTGCAGGGAAGCCCTGGTCACATTTCCCAAAAAGTCATTTTGACTGCCACTGCCATTATGTAGCTAACATTGGAAAAGCAAAAACAAGAACTACAGCATTCTAATGTTTTCTTCTGATTGATATAGGAAGTAACAGCATTGACAGAATTTTTAATTTGCTATGTTAAAATGAGCATGTTTGAAAAGTTAAACAGCCACTAAACTTTATATTTAAAAATTAATAAGTTCAGCCAATGCTGCTATAAGACTATATAAACACTTGGAATAGAGAAAGAGATAAATGGGAAATATATTGCATAATTAAATGAAGCCCAACATCTTAGAAATCACTATATATGTAAATGAAATAAACTCTCCAGCTGAAAGATAAAGATTGTTCAAATGTTAGCCAGCAAGATAACTCAGTCAGAAAGAGAACTTGCAGCCAAGCCAAGCAACCTGAGTTTGATCCCTGCAACTCACACGGTAGAAGAAGAAAACCAATTCTCACAAGTTGTTATCTGTCCTATACACATATGACATGAAACACACAAACTAACATGCACACTACATACCCACAAGCATGCACACATACACATACACAAAATAAATAAAAAACAATTTTAAAACAATATTATGCAGATAAGCCTTTATAAATTCTCATTATGTGTTTTTTCTCATGTATACAAAGCAGTTAAAAATAAACAAAAAAGCATTATATACTACAATAGTGCTTCAAAAAAGGGGGTTTTAGGGACCTTAGTAAAAGACGAAACAGACTCTAATGTAAAAGGAAAAATAATCCATATTAAAAATATTTATTTTTTTACAAGTCAACATAGGCTCAAGTCTTCAGAAGGATAAAACAATTCCAATATTCTCTTTGTTGATCAATAATGCTCCCAAAACTTAAGATGATGACAGAAGTCTATGATCATATGATCCTGGACATGCCTGATTTTGTCTGATGGAAAAGATAAACAGAGTTAGACATGGTTAGTGCTGTAACGGGAAAATTACAGAGACAAATTAAATAATATATCATCTTCATGGCATCATTCTTTTAGTAACTGATATTTTAAGCACAATATTAAAATAAATGGAATACAAGATATTTGAACTACACAATTAGTGAGTTTTATCAAATAATTCAAAAGAGTATTGTATCTAAAAATTATTTGATAGACAGTTTTTGCAAGCATATGAGTCACATTCAAGTCAACTGAATCAAACTGTAAGGACACGTTTAACAATTTCAGATAATCATGTTCCACTCACATGCATTTCTATGGAAAACTATTGTTGTGCCCAAATTCTGAAACCCAAAATCACCAAGAGGCCCATTTCGATGCTAAAACAATGAGTCTTTTATTGCAGTTGTTTAACAAGCTATCCCCATTAGCTCGGGCCTTTCATCCATCTACCATGGAGGATGACTGGGGAAAGACCCCAAGAAACCATGGGACAGAGATCTTATAGAGCAGCATAAGGGGAATGTCTAGGGGTATGCACAGGCTTAGGATTGGTGCACCTCCAGCCTTGGAGGACTTGCCCTGTGTTGATTGGTCAACTGGTTGTTATAGCCCATAGGCCCTCCCCGGGCAGTTGCTATGCTCTGTACGACACTGCTGTGCACTTGTCCATAAAGCACACCCAGAGCCATAAAGCACAGCCCTGCTTGCTAACTTCTGATTGGTTCCTTGCCACAAGGCAGGCATCTGACCTCCTAGTGAACAAGGCAAGGTCAGGCAAGCACATGTTAAGCTGTTATGGCTGCCAAAATGGGGAGCTGGTCTCTTCACTATAAACTAGCAGAAATCAAACAAAATTCCCCAAATCTAAAGGTCAAAACACTTTCAAAGAAAAATGATAAAAACACATGGAGCTGAATAATTATGAATATTTATGTTTTCAAATTTCTGAATCTAAGGTTATATTTTGAAGAATTTAAATTGGTATATTATATTTTTTTTTCCTGAGACAAGGTTTCTCTGTGTAGCTTTGTAGACCGGGATGGCCTCAAACTCTGTTTTCTCTTTCTTTGTAACTTTGTCACCTATGTGACTTGAATTCACATTTGATTATGTCATTTCTGTTATTAAAACCCTTTGGAGGTTTCAAAATAAAACCCTACTAACTTGAGAGATAAAAACTCTTCATAAGTTGGCCATCCACACATGTTTTAACTCTTGACTTGAATCCATGGGTTCCTTAAATAAGCAAAATGAGTTGGTCTTATATTTATTCTGTCCCAAAGACTAACAATAGAGTCATATTCAAAATAGGAACTCTTAAAATACAGAATTAATATTCATTTAAACACATTTAATTTTTGAATGTGGTCCAAGTTACAATTAAGAAATCATTGATATTTGAAAATTCCTTGAGCAGATTTTGATGGAAACAATAGGATGCTACTAAACTAAGGGAAAAATGAGGCTCTTATTTTGACATGTTTATTATTTGTGAACATGAGCACCATCAGGTATTAATTTAATTTGAAGTTTCTTAAACTAATGCTGTAATATCATGTCTTGGGAAAAATCTTACCTAAGTTAATCATGAAGGATGGATCAAAAGGAAATAAATGGCAGGTAGTGCAGGACTCAAATAATGTTATACTACAAACAACTCCAATAGCCTAATTTTCTCTGATAATTGTGGTAGTATCACTTTGTATTTAATTAAGACTTTTCTTAAAAGATCTCAAAATAATTAAATATATTGTCTTATTTTTACTACGAAGTCTCTGGGAGGCAAGGTGGAATTATAGCATCATAACTCAGACTTACAAAAAGTTAAACCATTTGTTTATATTTGTTGTTTTTAAATGTCAAATAGTTCTTTTTTGACTCTGCTGGGGCTGCTAAGCACTGTTGATGAAAATCAAACAGTTGGATTTATAGATTAACAGTAGTCACTGCAAAGCCCCAAACTGAAACTGTTGGTGACAGCTATCTTGGTTTTCTGTCCTCTTACATAGTTTAAAACTGTCAAGTCTGATGGAAAACTCACTAGGTAGCTGAGGCTAGCTTTGAACCGTGTATCCTACTGAATCCACATCTCAAGTCCTGAGATTATGCATGTACTATCATGTCCAAATTGTGTTTTCAAATAAACCAGTATAATAAACCAGTTCCTCTTCCTAGTTGATATTGAGCATGAAAACCCCACATTGAGGCCTTTGAACAGCGTTTTCTCTTGTACACCCCCACATATTTCTTACCTCTTTCAAGTCTTCATTAAAATGATCTTTTCTAAAACCACCCTGTCCTAATGATCCTATTTAAAATTATAACGCAATGCATATGTGATCTGTGGCCTGCTGCTCTCTGTGTCCTTTATGTTTAAAGGCACATTTAATCTCCTACCATATCACATACACTTAGCCCTCTTTAATTGCATAATCAACCACACATAGGTCAGAAGTATTTGGAAACAATGCTGCATTTCTACTGAACATGTACAGACTTCTCTCATCCTAAATAATATAGCATGAAAATTATTTTTAAAGCATTTATAATGAATATTATAAGTAATCTAGAAATGGTTTAAAGTATATAGTAGGGATGAGAATAAGTTATTTTAAAATACTATGTAGATCTGCAAATTTGCTATTTTCAGGAGATCCTGGGATCAATGGATAATGACAAATGACTGCAATACATTCACTAGGCTTTCAGATTCTTACTGTGTCTACTCTTATCAGAATGAAAATATAGGTGTAAAATTTTGTTGCTGTTGTTCATCCTTACATCACTCACAGCTAAAATTGTTTCTTGCATACAGAAGAGACTAAAGAAAACATGTAATGACCTTAATTATGACATACAAATGTATGGCTATAAGCACACGATGTGGACATGTAACTCTACCCACACTCTGTAAATGCATATACCTCTGCATAGGCCAAAATTTGAATCATATGAATGAGCTCTCATTTCAGTGAGTAGTTCAAGGAACAACTGAAGTTGAAACTCAAAGCATGATTTTACTCCCACTACAGAATCCACCAAATATTATGGTTTTGCAAACTGAATTTTGGTAATGTTATATAAAAGCAGACAAGCATATTGCAACACATGTACAGGATTCATTGAGACATTGAACAGTATAGAGCACTCCGCTTTCAGTAGAAGCTTAGTTATAATCAAATGCACATGCATTTTACAAACTGCTGTCTGCTACTGTTTTGATCTGGAGTGGGCCCCTAAAAGGCCCATATGTTGAAGGTATAGTAATTATCCTGTTGTGAATTGGAATGAAGTCAAACCCTTAAAAGATCAGGTCTAGTTACAGAAATGTTAGTGTTTTAGTTACTTTTCTATTGTAATAACAAAACACAATGACCAAAGCACCTTATAAAAAATATTTAATTTGGGGAATTGCATACAGTTTCATGGGGTTAGTCCCTGACCATCATTGAAAGGAGCATTGCATCAGGCAAGCAGGCATGGTGCTGGAGCCATAGCCGGGAGCTTATATCTTGATCTGCAATCAGAAGGCAGAGAGAGTGATGGGGAAATTCATTCTGTGTATATATTTCTCTTATTGGTTAATGAATAAAATACTGATTGGCTGATTGGACATGCAGGAAGTGACATAGCTGGTTAGTAACAGTATATAAGCAAGAACAAACAGAAAATCTCTCTTCTCTGTGGAGATGCTTAGGAGGTAAGGTGTGTTGTGATTTGCTCCTTCTCTGGGATCTCTCAGCATTTCCCTCTAATCTGACTCTGGCCTCTTTATTATTTTTATAATTGTAATTAGACCAGTTTTAAATTAGAAACAAGCTTCTTTTACATGACAATCCCAGTTCCCTCTCCCTCCCTTGCTCCCCCACCCCATCCCAACCCCTTTCTGATCACCAGGGAGGGTGAGGACTTCCATGGGGGAGCTTCAGAGTCGGTCATATAATTTGGAGCAGGACCTAGACCCTCTCCTGTGTGTCTAGACTGAGAGAGTAACTCTCTATGTGGAATGGGCTCCCAAAGTCCATTCGTATACTAGGGATAAATACTGATCTAATACCAGAGGCCCCATAGATTGCCCAGACATCCAAACTGACATCCTCGTTCAGGGGGGTCTAGAACAGTCCCATGCTGGTTTCCCAGCTATCAGTCTGGGCTCCATGAACAACACCTTGGTCAGGTGAGCTGTTGCTATGGGTTTCTCCAGCCTGGTCTTGGCCTCATTGCTCATCTCTCCTCCCTCTCTGAAACTGAATTCCAGAGTTAAGCTCAGTGTTTAGCTGTGGATGTCTGCTTCTACTTCCATCATCTACTGGCTGAAGGCTCTAGGATGGCCTCTTATTATCTAGACCAATTTAGGCCTCTGTTTACAAAATGGCACCCAATGTGAGGCACGGATTTCCATGCAGAATGACAAAAGCTTAAAAAGGGATTTTAAAAACAAAAGAATAAAGACAACCATGGCTGCTTGGTAGCAGCATTTTCTCCAGCAGGTTCTGTTTTACTAGAGACAAGCAAAGATCGAGATGTTCCTTTAAGGGACTCTTCCTGACTCAGCATAAGTGGCAAAAAAATGCAAGGCTCTTTTAAGTGGCCCCTGCTAACAATTGAATGATGTGTAAGAGAAGCTGATGGCAGCAATGACCAGCATTCTGCATGGCAGATTTAGCTCTTATTCATAAAGGTTTAAGAGACAAGGCCTAGAGCACAGCTCCCAGTGCTGGAGGTATGCTTACTCCCACCATGTTGGAAAGCCAGCAGCTAAAAACAGTCAAGGCTTAATTTTAGCCATGTTATTTAGCAGATAAAAGACGTGTGGCCAGTAAAAGGTGAAATTTTACAGTAAAGACAGATTCAGATGAAGAAAAACCTCTAAAAGGTTTACAGTGTGCTTAAAAATATACATAAGCTTGTGAGAGAAATAGAATTAAAAAAGAAGAAGTAGAGTGGCTGGGTGTGGTGGGACATGACTTTAATCCCAGCATGTGGGAGGCAGAGGCAAGCAGATCAATGTGACTTCAAGGCCATACTGGTCTACATAGTGAGTTCAATGGCAGCCAAAGTTACTCAGAAAAATCCTGTCTCAGAAAATGACAAAACAAAAGTAAAAGAAACAGAGTAATAATAAATAAACAAACAAATAAATACTATGTCATGTGAAAATGGAAAATACACAGATTCTGGATACTGTATGCTATTGTGTTGTCTTTGAATTGTTCAATTGCTAAGGAAGGAACAACTGCTAAAATACATTTGATTATAAATGCTGCTGAATTAATCCTAATTATATATTTTAAAAATACTTTGACTTCAAAATTTAAGACTAAGGACAGGTTACTTTGGAAAATAATTTCTACTTTTGTTTACACAGAAAATGAAAAGTTGTAGATTCCTTCCAGACTAATATGGTTTGATGAAGCAATACCCCCTGAAGCAAAGGCCAGGTGATCCAACATTGAAGACACCTGGGATGATGCAGTCACAGACCACTACAGGCAGGATTTCTGAGTTTTCTTAGGATCCCCATGACAGTGTCTTCAAAAAGCAGGAAGCAGTTTGGAGAGAATGATGCTGCCCACATTCCCAAATATTGTTTATAAATGTTTGTTTTCATTTAAATGGGTTGGTTATAAATGGTAACAATCACAGTCAATCTCTTTTTAAAGGAAAAACGGGGGAAATGATATAAAATGAATGCTTGGCATTGGTATGGATTTTCAATTATTGATACAACTTTGAGGTCAATTTTGTGATATGTATATTTTTACTTGTTTAGGTATTGTGTTTATACAGATATTTTACAATGTAAAGCATAATTAAATACAGATTGTATATAGTCAGGTATAATAGTCAAAACGTATAGTTAGGTTAGTTAGGTATTCTAGATATACAGAGATGTATTTGAGATGGATAGATAGTCTTCAAACCTTTCAAAGACCTGCAGAATATGTGGCATTTAAAATGGTTTAGGGTTTTTCATAACAGTGAGACACAATTGCTCCTGGCACACCAATTATGTCAAAAATAGGATGGGCATCAAAGAATCTCAATATGGAGTTTGCCTTCAGCATGGCAAGACTAGCCATTTGGGCAAAAACTTCTCTTGCCTGGACTGTTTGACTGTTGCTGTATAAATTGGACATGCAGGACCCACAAGAAAATGACTGCTGAATTTTCAAAACAAGGTGGATAGTCCTGAAGGATTCCTGCTTCATTAAAGAGTCTGTCAGACATTCTGCAGGACACAGAAAAATGACTGACAAACTGCCAATGCAGGCAGACAGTTTAAAAATTCCTGCTTTGCTGAGAAGTCTGTCAGACACACTGTGACCTATAGACTGAAGATTGATGCCTCAACATCACAGAGAAACTTTGGGTGACTGTCCACATAGTGAGATGTCTCTGTCAATTCTAGAGTTTATATCCTGTTCTTCTGTGGTCTTTGATGGAGTTGAAGACTGATAGTTATGGTTATAACTTTTCATAGTTAGGGTAAAAGATAAGTTACATATAAGATTTAGCCTCACAAAGACAGGATGGATGAATCTTGCTAAATTTTAATGGACAAAATATTATAACTATAGTTCTTATTTGATAACAGTTTTGTTATATATAATTTTTACTATGTTAACGTTAAAATCCTTTTTTTATTTAGACAGAAAAGATGAGATGATGCAGAAAGTCCTTCTATTTATGTTTCTCTTATTGGCTAATGAATAAAATACTGATTGGCTGATTTGACAGGCATGAAGTGGCATAGCTGGGTAATAACCATATATAAGCAAGAACAAACAGAAAATCTCTCTCTCTCTTTTCTGAGGAGATGCTTAGAGGTAAGGTATGCTGTGGCTTGCTCCTTCTCTCTGATCTCTCAGCATTTCCTTCTATATCTGACTCCAGCCTCTTATTATCTAGACCAATTTAGGACTCTGTTTACAAGAGATTAAGTCTGTACCTGGCCCACTCCCAGTGGTATACCTCCTCCAACAAGGCCACACCTCCTAATCCTTCCAAAACAGCCCACCAACTGAGAACCAAAGATTTAAAAAATGAGCCTATGGGGGACATTTCCCTTCAAACCACCATAATTAGTCTTCAGAATATGTGCCTTTGAAGGACACATTAGGCCCTTATTTCCCTGTTCTCTCTCTCTCTCTCTCTCTCTCTCTCTCTCTCTCTCTCTCTCTCTCTCTCTCTCTCTCTCTCATTCTCTGTTTAATGGCTTACTTCTATGCAGTACTGTCAAATTGTACTATGCTACCACAAGTCCAAAAGCAGCAGGCTGATGAACCATAAAACAAAACCTTGGAAACCATGAGGTAAAATAAATGTTTCATCCCAATAAATTTTTTCGTGTATTTTATCACAATGACATAAGTCTAACTAATAAATGCCTCCAACTCTAACATAATTCAGTGCATGTTTATAAGAAAAAAGGAAACAAATCTAAATTTGAATGTATAAAATCATCTTAATTACATTTTGTGACATTTTTGTCTGTAATATGTATTCATAGGCCAAAATTAAACAAGAGAAATTTATGTTTTTTTAATGTTTTGGAGGCATAGTTTCAGTGTTAAAAATTACAAGAATAGCACAATGTATACCCACATATCATTTGCATGAATTCAACTATTAACATTTCGTCCCATTTCATTTATTGTTTGCCTTTTCCTTCCCATGTGCATACAGCTACACACACACACACACACACACACACACACACACACACACACACACACACACACATTCACAAACGTAAGTGTGTGTGTGAGAATACATATATATTCTTGGTTGTTTTAATATTGTCTTTTTTTCCCTGAAAAGCAACTGATTGCTTTCAGCTCCTTCATATTTCTGACTGAATACCAGGATGATAACCAATTCTGGATCCTGGGATGCACCCAACACTTAGTCAGAAAGGTATGATTTCTCCATCAGTACAAACTAAAGTCTTTTTAAGACTAGAGAACCTTCTCATCAAGTCAGGAAGTTGTTTGAGCAGCCTTTTGTTTGGGTTTGTGGAGGGTTCTTAAAAACTAGTAAACTATCTCTACTGTCCTCATATAGTCATTGTGCCATTCCATCCTTCATAAGAAAAGAAGAAACACAAGCATTTAGGAGAATACAATAGTGTCCTTTCGAGTCCTCATCAGTGAATTTTACCTGGTAACCCTGCCCTCATCCTTTTTCCATCCTTTTAGTGATCATAAGCCAACACCATCTCACATTTGAGTACCATAATATATCCTAGTATGGTCAATCTAAATATTGGACAGCCTTAGCAGACAACTGCATCTAGACAGAAACATAACCAGAGTTTAGGAAAAGCAGTTTCCTTCCACAATGCCTTCATAATTTTTTTATGTCTGCATAAACACTGTATGGACTTAGCAAAAGTCTCTATTTTTAAATTTCAGATATTGAAAAGACTTAATTACGTTTTCTTCTAAAATAAATAAAACAAATGGTTGGCTGCAGCATTTAAAGATGAATTAAATGTGTTTAGAGTAGATTGTACAAGGATTAAAACTCCCACTGAATAAGCACTTTATTGACAAAAATAATTTTGGAAATTTATTCATAGAGTCATTAAGCAAATGTTTATTGAGCCATTTGAGGATAATCAGTAAAATCACTAGCCATCTTTACAAAACCTTTACATTAGAAAAGTGGAGACTACAGTCACCAAGAAGTCATTATTGTCACAAGTTAAAATTCCATATATGTAGCATATATTAGCTCTATTCATTAAGAAAATTATTCTATTATCTATTCAGCATAAAATACAGACTAAGGCCATTCAGGCATGTTTTCTAATGCTTTATTGATAGAAAAATAAACTTGAATTTAACCACCTACAAAGTACTCTATTGAACCACAGCACCATAATACTAAAAGTGGAAAATAATGCTGAAAGTGACTGGACACTTATTTCTGTCTTCACTGAGGAGTGGCAATATGGAATCGGGAAATCTCTCATCATTAGCAAGACACTCCACAGTAGGTGGGTTGTAAATGGGAGCAATAATCAGTTAACTGGGGTATGCTGTGAGATACTTTTAAAGACCAAGAGCAGAAGACCTGACATATTAATAACTCTTCTATTACAGGAGCCCTGCAGGTGTAAATAGTGCCTGCAGGTGACTGCTATTCTGTCTTTCTTGGCCTAAACTTCTGTTAATGCTTTCTTTGTTAAACTTAGTCACCAGACAGAGAGAAGCCAGGATGAAGAGAAAATTTTCAAGAATAAAGTTAAAAGTAAATAGAGAGTATCTCCAAAGAGTTTGTGTTGGATTTGGGGAGATTAATCCTTCCCTCTGTGTCTGTCTGTCTGTCTGTCTGTCTGTCTGTCTGTCTCCTTTGCTCTCTCTCTCTCTCTCTCTCTCTCTCTCTCTCTCTCTCTCTCTCTCACACACACACACACACACACACACACACACACACACACACACAATAGTGAGTAGAATGCTAAATATTAAGTATGTGGAAAACAGTACTTCAAGTTATCGGTAAGTGCCTAAGTCCAGTACAGAGAAGTAGAGGTAGTTGTGAAAACTATGCAAGTATTCTATTAATACTTTTACTTGTGTAATCCATTCCACTGATGTCATCCCACTCATACACATAACTATTGGCTAGTATTCATAGCAAATACATTTCAATGTTTGGTGATAGAAATTAATAAAAACTTTACTAACTCATTACATTCTACTTTCACTTGAGAATTTTTTGTTCCATTTTTATAAGAGGTGGAAGAGTGGGGCAACCTTAGGAATTCTATAACTAATGATGGATTAACAATTCAAAACATAACAAATTTGTTAACATGTACATGAGATCCATATAAAGCTATGAAAAGCTAGGGCCAGGCAACTGAACCTGAAATATTGTCTTCATGGTGGAGAGACAAATGGTAGAGGCAGGAACTAATCACAAATCAGCTAAGTAGAACTACCACACCAAACAAAAATTCAGTATTATGCAAGGCAATTTCCCCCAGGTAATTTCTGAATTATAGTCAGAAGACTAGGTCATACAAAGCTTGTCTGAATACAGTGATAACATATTTTCCTGCCATCTCTGTGATTAGCCTTTCCTGGTTATTTGATAAGATTTCTAATTACACAGTGGGAAGACAGTGCAATATATTTTTGAGTAAGTTTCCTTAGTCACACAACAAATTTTGGAAACAATGCCCCTCTGTGTACGTGGAGTGAAAACAGGAAAGAATAGAGAAACCTTGACTCTGAGACAATTTCTTCAACTGATCATGAAAAAGCACCACATGTGCTGTAGTATTATTTTCTGAGCCCCAATATTATATTGCGATTATACCAACCACTACCAAAATCTACAGGCAGTTAAAATGGTACCCTCTAACTTGTCAGAGATTGTGTACTGAGGCTGCTTTATTGTCAGAAAAAAAATATGTTTTAATAAATTAAACTTTAGTATTAGGTCTTAATTTTATGTATGTGCTTTTAAAGAATTTAAATAATTTAACTTAAAATACAGTGCATTTCAAATATGGTATATTGCACTTCAGAAAATTAAAAATGTGATAAATGTTTAAACTATTGAACAAATGAACACACATATTAAATATTTGTGTTTTGTATTAGTTATATTCATCTCTTTCTATTTACTTGAAGATTGGGGGACTAGATTAAAAAAGATTTTCTGCATTCTCTCTTTGCAACTATATTCTGTTTCAAAATGAATGAATACCCAACTATCAGTTTGGGGTCCATGAGTTCCCCCTTGTTCAGGTCAGCTGTTTCTGTGGGTTTTCTCCAGCCTGGTCTGGACCCATTTGCTTATCACTCCTCCTTCTTGGAACAGGATTCCAGGAGTTCAGCTCAGTTTTTGGCTGTGGGTGTCTGCTTCTGTTTGCATCAGCTACTGGATGAAGGCTCTAGGATGGCATATAAGGTAGTCATCAATCTCAATATTGGAGAAGAAAATTTAAGGTAGCCTCTCCACTATTGCTTAGATTGTTAGTTGGGGTCAACCTTGTAGATCTCTGGACATTTCCCTAGTGCCAGAATTCTCTTTTAACCTAAGATGGCTCCCTCTATTATGGTGTCTTTTTTCTTGTTCTCCTCTATTCTTCTCCTGACTAAATCTTCCTGCTCTCTCATGTCCTCCCCTCCCCTCCTTTTCTTGAACCTTCTCTTTCTTCTAGCTCCCTCTCTCTTCCCCCATGTTTCCAATTAGCTCAGGAGATCTTGTCCCTTTCCCCTTCTCCTGGGGACCATGTATGTCTCTCTTAGAGTCCTCCTTGTTTACTAGCTTCTCTGGTGGTGTGGATTTGTAGGCTGGTAATCCTTTGCTCTATATCTAAAATCCATATATGAGTGAGTCCATACCATGTTTGTCTTTTTGTGACTGGGTTACCTCACTCAGGATGGTTTCTTCTAGTTCCATCAATTTGCCTGCAAATATCAAGATTCCAGTGGTTTTTTTTTTCTGCTAAGTAGTACTCCATTGTGTAAATGTACCAATCCATTATCTCCATCCATTCTTCAGTTGAGGGGCATCTACATTGCCCAATTATTAGAAAAATCTGACTCATTATAACAAAGAAAACTGACAAGAAAATGATTTATAGAAATCATTTTGCCATGATAATTTTTATTGTACTAATAAAGTAGTTATATTACTTCAAAATATGTAAGCCTTAAATGTCAGTTAGTTGAAATGGTCAATAGATTAGTTGTTACATCAGAGAACTTTTCATCTGAAGTTTAAGTAATTGACCATTGCATTTCAATTCACTTAATGACATTATTTTTTGGTGAAGTATAAGAGTCTACTTCCCTGTCTTATATTTTAAAGATAATTGAATTGTCTTTTGAATGCTAATACTGTAATAGGACCTTAAGCTGTTCATGCCATCAATCTATTATCCCTGTAGAACAAACTGAAGAGTAGCTTTAGTCTGTCACCACTCAGTACATAACCTGAAAGTTAGATTTATAATTAAATATCTTATATATGAATCATTTTATAATAATTTACCCTGGTCATCTAAATTATTGGGTTTCAAAGACTCAAAAAATGTTTATACAATGTGAGGTCTCTAACAAGAGGGCAGGGAACTAGGTACTATTCATCCAAATTTTGCTAAAATTGAGGCCCAGTGTGGTACAATGCACTTTTAATCCTAGCCCTTTGATGGCAGAAGCAGAGAGATCTCTGTTAAATTTAATCCAGCCTGGTCTACATAGAGCCCCAGGATAGTCAGGGCTACACACTAAGATCCTATCTCTAAAATATTTGTAAAATTAGAAAGCATAATAGTGATACTTCAGTCTAAAAATAGTTCCTTGTATTTCTTGTTAAAGCTCCACATGATTTATTTTAGCATTTAATTCTAAATTTCTACATTAATTTCCCAAGCTGTTTTATTGAATTTTCTTACCATATTAAAATGCTATAGTAGAGAAAAATTGTTTCAGAGACACAAAAAATTTTCCCATGAAGTGTGATGAAAAAGTTTTATGAAATTATCAACATTATCATCTCAATCTATGAATATTTCCCTAGATGGAAAATAAGATATTGGAGGAAAAGAAAAAGAAAACAATAGGCTCTTTTTCAGTAGATAAATAAAAGTTACTGATTACTGCATTCTTTTTTCTCCATATTCTCCCACACAGGCATTGAGCCAGAAACAGAAAATAAGGTGAAGGCAGCATGTGGAACATATTCCTGCCATCTCGACTAACACCATCAGCCCACAGCACAAAGCACAATAAGCAAAACTCACTGTAGCAAAAGAGGGCAGGGTGAAGTGTGTTTGATGAATGTTCCTTCTACTGGATTTGTCCCATATGAAACTGATTTAAACTGTACTCATCTAAAAATATTTCATATATATCTTCATTGAAAAGCTGTCTTTAGACACAATAGGAAACAGGGTGGAAAAAGAGATTCTAGAGATTAACGTATGAAAGTCAGCATCATGGGAAGCCAGAAAGCTATTAGTTTACCAGAGCTTCATTCAATCATAGGAGCATGTTCAATAAATAAATAAATAAATAAATAAATAAATAAATAAATAAAAGGCCCCCTTGTATGAGCTTCTGAGTGGTGGGTACTATACAAATAACCCATATATGGGCATTCTCCCCTGTCCTGACTTGAAGGATGTCAACCTGGGGCAAGAGAGTCAGGGATAGGGAATGGGAACAAGAGATGCAGAAAGAACGACCACAAGACAGGATTCTGATCAAGTGGCAAACTTTACTTTTCTCAGGCTAGCTTATATAGTCAGAATATGGGGAGGGGCAGAATGGGATGTTTGTGAACCAGGTGTTGGTATAGGCAGGATATTAGGAAGCCACAAAGAGGATGTTTGGCAGGGTAAAGAGTTCATGAGTAAGAGGTCTAGGGAGGTTTGCCTAGGTGACTGAGCCTGTGGGTGGAGGACTGGGTAAAGTAGTTTCTTTTCTTGAGCTGAGGTTCTAAGGAGCTGCTATGTAAAGGTTAACTATGTGGCCTGCCAAGCATGGCCTAGGATCTCATGCCCAGCCCTGCGATTTGGCTCCCACCACTCCCCCACCCCTCTCCAGCTTTGTGTTCTTGGAGCCATACCACAGGTCCAGTCTGGTACAACCTCTGAGCTCTGTTTCTCCCTTAATAATCTTCTTTCATCTAAATGTTCATGTGTCTGTGTAACAACTTGCTGTATAAGCACAACCTGTAAACTCTAGCAGCTGCCCTTCAAACTCAAATACACACATCTATCATCTTGGAATATAAGCCAAGAGGAAAAGGCAAGCACAAGATGCTTCCAAACTTTTCTGTCTCAGAGGGGGCAATAAACTGCTCTTCCCCCTTTCTTTAGTGCTTGGAAATGAGAGGCAAATTTCTGTGAGGGAATTCACTGCATCCTGGGGAAATCAGATTCAATATCTCTTTCCTCTCCTCTGCTTACAAGACCCATGGGTGATGATTGAAAGTGAGTCTTACACCCTCTGAGAAACTCATAGAATGGCAATGGTTGCTAACCCTGCATTTAAGATTGGGTGACAGCTTTGGAATGACTATCACATTTAATCTGTGAAATGGCTGGATCTCACAGATATCCTTGCTCTGATGATGAATGGGCCCATGTTATCATAGAACTGCCCTCACAACAAGCAGAAGTAACCATATGGTTTTTTTTGCCTTCTTGCCAAGTGATGTAACTAAGATAATGATGAGCACATGAGCCAAGGGGGCAATGATGATGTAAGCCAAGTTAGTAACAATCATGTGAATCAAGATGGTGACTGTGATATCAGCAGCCAGGATGCCAGTTATCTTGTGACTAGCAAAAATGGTGGTACACACACAAGTTTGTAAGTTACTAGATGTTAATGAGTCCCCAAGTAATCATGACACCACTAGAATTTCCCATGACACCGGCATTCATTTGCACATCCCAAAACATTTCTCCTTATTTCTTCCTTCCCTTTACCTTCCCAGATACCTACCAGGATGGCAGAAACATGAAATCCAGATAGGAATCTGATATGGCATGCAATATGGCAGTTCTTTCCCAGCCAGTCTTCATGCCTGAGACAATATGCCTAAATATTTCCCCTGCCATAAGTTTCCAATGGTAGTAACAAAGGGAAGTTTGTAAGTTGAATGTAGACTCTTACTGGCCACAACTTCAAAGGTAAACACCTTCCACTGCCTTCCAATATACATTTCTCTTTTTTTCAATAGAGACAATCCCCAGTGGAGACAAGAGTTTGAAATCTGGGGTCATACCTGCCAAGGCCTACACAACTTAGATTAACCTAAGTCAGGTGATAGGGAATGAAGAAATAATAGACACATGTACAGAATAATTGGAATCAGGTGGGTTGTGTTCTCTGATGAAGACGCACCAATAGCAACTTGAAAAATAGGGGTATTTATTTTTTACATCTAAATTTAGTAAACAGGTTTATTGTATACAGCCAAACAAGGAGGCAGTCATAGCTAATCTTAATAAGAGGTCATAGGAGTGGGGCAGCCTAAAGCTATAAACACCCAGGAGGAGGAAGCTGTTGTTGATAGTTTCTGTTTACACTGATTTTAGCTAATGGTGAACCATAGGTAATATCTGCACTTGAACCAGAGGAAGGCTTTGCCATTTCTCTAAGCTTCATCTGGGAAAGGCTTTGCCATTTCTGTGAGTCTAAGTCATTGGGATCCTTGATAAGGTGGTGCCTATGTTAACAAGTCCCTTTAACTCAGGACTTCAGCTACTCTTTACACATTCACCTAGGGCCTTTGCTCCCACATCTCCTCCTTTCATACTTCTTAGATGTTCATGATGAATCTTCACAGTCTAGGAACAGTTCACTGAAATATTTAGCACTAGATTATAAAGATGATAATAAGAAAAACCCTAACAGCTGCTATGCCTAAGAAAAGTAAAAAGAAATGACTATCAATTTGTATTTCTTAACTGTACATTACATTTTTAAATGAGCTGCAGAAACATAATACCTTAAACAAGAGTAGAAATATATAATAACAAAATTAACCTTAAATTTGTATTAATAAACTAAAATCCATGCCAATATATTCATTTTTATATCATATCATACTTCTTTCTGTTAAAAGAGATTGACTATGACCATTAACCATGTATAACCAACCCCTTAGATGAAAACAAACATATATAAACAATATTTTGGTAATTTGGGTATAGCTTTCTATACTACTTCCTGATAATTAGAGGCGCTGATAATCTTATGGGGATCCTGAGAAAATTTAGAATTATGGTTAAATCTTTCCTGTATTAGTCTGTGAGGCTTCATTATCTCAGCCAGTTGCCTTGAAGTTGTTTTGGCTGTTGAATCATCTGGGCCATACCTCCCATTGGAGACCCCTGGCGGGGGTTGGGGAGGGTAGGTCTTGCTTGATCAAACCATATCAGTCTGGAAGGAATCCACAGCTTCTCATCTTCTATGGAAACAAAAGCAGAAACTCTTCTCCAAAGCAACATATCCTTAGACCCCCAGCTTTAAAGTCAAGTATCCTTACTTTGGTTTAGCTTAGTAGCACCCACAATCAAATGTCTTTGTAGGTAGATCATTAATAGTCAAAAAATTAAAAGAAAACACAACTGTATGCATAATCCAGACTCTGTGTACTTTCCATCTTTACAAGGACCATTATAATTTTTATTACTCTATTTCTCCTTTAAGAACCTCAGTTTATTATCCTTAAATTATTTTTATTTTTATCTTTGACTCTGTCTATTGCCTTTCCTCTCTCTCCCAAGCCCATGCATACTTATCAAACATACTGTGACCCATTTGGAGGCCTTTTTTGTCTGAATCTATCCTTATTGTGTATCAGTAATCCTCTTTTTGACCAGGAGAGTTTTTTAAATGTTAAGAGAGCTTGGCTAGGACAAAAGCAGCAACTTTGGCTGCTGGATCCACTCTGCTCAATTTCTAATGTGGAGGTGGCAGCAATGAGCATCACACTTACCCCTCCAATGCTGCCGTCAGGTAGCATGCAGCCAGTCCACAAACTTTTTTTGTCTCAGTGAAAGCTAAATCTGCCACATGTGGTGCATGGCTAATTAACCTTTCTGTACCGAGACCTATGTGAGACTGTAGAAACCCACTGCTGCTTAGCTCATAACAGCTGGTGGCTGGCTCCATCTTGCAGGTATCTATTGGGAGATGTATCTCTTTGCTGCTGCTGGCATGAGACTGTGAAACTAGGAAGCCCAGCAAGGCTCCATTACTGTGTGTTCAGAACTTATTTTTAAAGCTTTCTCAGGTCCTATGCAAATTTGAGAGCCCTACATTGTGTGCCATTTGTAACCAGAAGTTTGTCTCGTGATTGCCAGTTCCAGAATAACCACTCTGAGGCTCAATATTAATTACAAACTGTTTGGCCCATTAGCTCAGGCTTATTAACTAGTTCTTACAACTAACTTAATTCATTTTTATTAGTCTATATTTTTCCATGAGGCTTGTGACTTATTTCCTCACATCTTGTTTCCCCTGTGACTGTGTCCTTGACTCCACCTTTCTTCTTCCGGTATCTTTGTTTGGATTTCCTGTTGGGCTATGTTCTGCCTAACTGTTAGCCCAAACAGCTTCTTTTATTAACCAATGTTAATAAAACATATTCACAACATAAAGAAACACAATCCACATCAGACACTTTGGTCTCAGTGTCTGTTCAGCTTTCCTGCTGCTACACAGCCTGTCTTGGAAAAAGCCAGTGATAGGCATGCACTATAGCAAGAAAACACCTCCTCTTCATGCAAAGAACCTGCCATTTCCTGAGAACAGGTTAGGCAAATAATTAAGCAATATATTTGTTTTCAGCATGTCATGCATGACTATGTTAATCCCAAAGGGTTAACCTCTGAGTCCATGTTGGTGGTGAAAGATCCCTGGAGGCTCAGGCCCCGAGGACTTCAGCCCAGGACCTTGACGACCCCAATCACCAAGCGGAGGTGAAAGCTTGATGCAAAGAGCAAGAGGTTTTATTGCAGTTGTTTAACAAGCTAACCCCATGTTAGTTCCGGCCTTTCATCCATCCACCATGGTAGATGGCTGGGAAAGACAAGATGCCAAGCCACAGGATAGAGATCATATAGGGCAGCATAAGGGAAGTGTCTAGGGGTATGCACAGGCTCAGGATTGGTGTGCTTCCAGGCTTGGAGGATTTGCCCTGTGTTGATTGGTCAACTGGTTGTTATGTCCCATAGGCCCTCCCAGGGTGATTGATATGCTCTGTGAACCATTGCTGTGCACTTGTTCATAAAGCACACACAGAGCCATAAAGCATAGTACCACCAGCTAACTTCTGATTGGTTCCTTGCCATGAGGCAGGCATCTGACTTCCTAGTGACCAAGGCAAGGTCAGGCAAGCACATGTTAGGCTGTTATGGCTGCCAAAATGGGGAGCTGGTCCCTTCAGTGGTGGTATCTTCAATGTAGTTTATAAGGAGGCCTCCTCCTCTAAGACCACACAATAAGCTTCAGGAAGTGCCCTTATTAGTTCTCTGTGGGTATCAGTCTCATCTGAAATATGGCTTTTCACTTGAATCCGTAGATCTTTGTGTACCTTGAAGGTACCCAGAGTGACCATTCCACAAGAATACCATCATTTATACATGAGCACAGGGGATGTACCAAACTATTTTCCTACTATGACATATTTCCATAACACCCTAGGTATTAGTTCCCTGTCCTTTGGAGACCAGTGCCATTCTACAGAAGTGAATTTATCTTCTTGCAATATTTTAAAATTTAATGTCAATAAGACTATACTTAGAGAATTGGTAAGAGTAGAGAATTCTCCCCATTTTTGCTTTTCTGATTGTTGTTTGAGACAACTATGGTATCTTCATATAATAGCCTGTTTCTTGGGTTGTGAGGAATGCTCATGTTGTGAAATTGTTTTATGTTGTGCATGGGAATTTGTATAAGCAAGAGCATTGTCCTTCCTGAAGCATCATGGGTGGCTCACAACAGCAAATGTGACAAAGCAGTGAGCAGTAGAATGTTTTGGAGCCTCCCTGTGTGAACAGGGGCATAAACAAATAAGAGTATAGGTATCAACAGAAATATGCACAAATTGTACTTTCCCAAAGGGGAATACATGAGGAGCATCCATCTGCCAAAGAGCATTGGGATGTAACCCTCTGGGGTTAACATAGTTATGCATGACAGACTGAAAATGAATACAGTGCATGCATGGCTTAATTAAATATTTTCTTAAAACTGTTCTCAGGAAGTAGTAGATACTTTGCATGAAGAGGCAGAGTTTTGATGTTATAGAGCATGGCTATCACTGGCTTTTATCAAGACAGGTTGCATATCAAGACACAACAGCAGGGGAGAAGAGTGGGGATGGAGACCACAGTGTCTGCTCATGTATTATATTTAGCCAGTGGTAATACATGAATGCAACAAAATTTGGCTCACACAACAAGCAAGCTGGCAGTGACACAAGAGTTCCTAAGTCCTATGAAAAAAAGATGCTATAACTTTTGATCCATGGTCTCACCAAAGTAGGCTTGCATTATCCCTACTACACTGGAGCTGTCACTGTAAATATTGAAGGAAAAAGAAAAATCATGTAAAACCATGGAGGCTGCAAAGAGTTATACTTGTTGAGCTGAAGTGCAGGATGTGTGTTGTTCTTTAGAGTCAGAGGAAGAGTGGTAGGTTGTATGCCATTTCCAGAAGCCTCTGGAAAGATAGTCTTAGATGAAGCAAGGGATTGAGACTGTGTGACCTTGGGAAAGATAAAGCCAAGACTTGATGCAAACTATAATATCTTGGATGGCTAAAGATGAGAATCAAGCTACCCAGGGTAATTACCCAAAGAACATTGCAAAGTGGCAGACTGTTGCCAGAGGTGAAACTGATCTCCTTAATATGGGATGGTAATTGTCTCTGTTGCTTTTCCTAGCATTTCTATAACACATTTGTTCCCTTTGAGATTCATTTTGCCACCAAATCATAGTGAGAGTTTAGAAACCTAGAAGGAGAATGTCCCAAATGGATCCATTCCAAAACATCTTGCAGGTTCCAGAGTACCCCACTGAGGGCCATGGATGATTTTATGAATTATAGAGAAAGATACATGGATATGTCCCATCTCTGTACTCAACTACTGGGCATAGCTTCTTCCATTGCAGCTAGAGCTGTCTTAGCCTCATGAGTAGGATGGCATGGAGAAAAGGGACAGATCTCTCCTTCTAAAACTTAGAAAAGTGGTGAAAGTTCTGAGTCAATTAATATCTCACAACGGTTTTTGAAAATCATTAAGACCTATAAGACAATTCTTGTGACTGCCTTGTGTCATCTAACTTTTAAGTGAGCACAGTACCTTCCTCTATAATTTTACTGAGTTATTGGAATGAGAATGTTGTGGAAGCTTTTCTGTTAGACTTTGAAGACTAAAGTCCTAAAGACTGTTTTCTGAAGTTGACAAAGATCACTGCTAATTCAGAAGAATCAGGATGGCTGACTAGAATATCATCCATATAAGCCCTATGGTTTTTGTCACATAGGGCTTGATAGCTTCAGCAGCAAAATTCCTGACAGGAAGGAATTGTTTTTCATACCCTGGTAATGAATCTTCCATTGAAATCTCTGTACAAGTAGACCATAATTAGGCAAGAGAAGGGTAAAAGCAGACTTTTCAAGATCACCAGTGTGATGGCTTGACTAAGAATGGTCCCAATAGGCTCATATGTTTGAAAACTTGGTCCCCAGATGGTGAAACCATTTGGGAAGGATTGGGAGGTGTGGTCTTGTTGTGAGAGGTGTTTCACTGGGGACAGGCTTTAAGGTTTCAAAAAACTCAGCCATTCCAATTATCTCTCTCTTTGCCCAGTGCTTGTGGATCAAGATATGAGCTATTAGATACTGTTCCAGCACCATGCCTGCCTGCCTGCTCTCTGTCATGGAGATGACAGACTCTAACCCTCCAGAACCATGAGCACCAATAATCATTTTATAAGTTTCTTTGGTGTTCCTTCACAGCAATAAAAAAGTAAATAAGACAGCCAGAATGTAGGGGAATATGGTGAAAACCACAGATCTTTTAAGTCACATATAACTGAATGAAAATGTGATGGAATAACAGTAGGCAGTAACAGTCCTGTGTCTAAAGCTCCCATTGCCTGCATGACTCCATTTATAGCTCTTAAATCCTGCAACAGCCTCCATTTACCTGATTTTTTATTTGTTGTATGACAAGGTTAAGCACGTTCCAAAGACTATTAGATAATCCTTTGTGGAAGCATCTTCAACAAATGGTGCTGGCATAACTGGATGCTGGCATGTAGAAGACTGCAGATAGATCCATGTCTATCACCATGCACAAAACTTAAGTCCAAATGGATCAAAGACCTCAACATAAATCCAGCCACACTGAATTTATCAGAAGAAAAAGTGGAAAATACCCTTGAACGAATTGGTACAAGAGACTGATTCCTGAACATTACACCAGTAGCACAGACACTGAGATCAACAATTAATAAATATGACCTCCTAAAGCTGAGAAGCTTCTATACAGCAAAGGACACATTCAATAAGACAAAACGCCAGCCCACAGAATGGAAAAAGATATTCACCAACCCCACATCTGACAGAGGTCTGATATCCAAAATTTACAAAGAACTCAAGAAGCTAGCCTGCCAAAACTAATAATCCAATTAATAATAATCCAAATAATCCAATTAAAATGTAGTTATGTCGGGTACAGAAATAAATAGAGAATTCTCAATAGAGGAATCTAAAATGGCTGAAAGACACATAAGAAAGTGTTCAACATCATTAGCCATCAGGGACATGCAAATCAAAACAACTCTGAGATACCATCTTACTCCTGTCAGAATGGCTAAAATCAAAAACACCAATGACAATTTATGTTGGAGAGGATGTGGACAAAGGGGAACACTCCTCCACTGCTGGTGGGAGTGCCAAGTTATACAGCCACTTTGGAAACCAGTATGGAGATTCCTCAGGAAAATGGGAATCTATCTATCACAAGATCCAACAATTCCATTCATAGGCATATACCCAAGAGAAGCACATTCATACAACAAGGACATCTGTTCATTGCAGCATTATTTGTAATAGCCAGAACCTGGAAGCAACCTAGATGTCCCTCAACTGAAGAATGGATAGAGAAATTACGGTACATTTACACAATGGAGTACTACTCAGTGGGAAAGAAGCAATGGAAACTTGAAATTCACAGGCAAATGGATAGAACTAGAAGAAACCATTCTGAGTGAGGTAACTTGGTCAAAAAAGACAAACATGGTATGCACTCACTTATATGTGGATTTTAGACATAGAGTAAAGGATTACCAGCCTACAAATCACAGTGCCAGAGAAGCTAGGAAACAAGGAGGACCCTAAGAGAGACCTACATGGTCCTCTGGTGAAGGGGAAAGGGGAAAGATTTCCTGAGCAAATTGGGAGCATGGGGGAGGGGAGAGGGAACTAGGACAATGAGAAGGGGAGAAGAGGAGATATGAGGAGGACATGAGGAGGCAGGGAGTTTGAGGTTGGGGAGGAACAGAAGAGAGCAAGATAAGAG
This sequence comes from Cricetulus griseus, assembly GCF_003668045.3. Lineage (NCBI taxonomy): Eukaryota > Metazoa > Chordata > Mammalia > Rodentia > Cricetidae > Cricetulus > Cricetulus griseus. The sequence continues at coordinate 48,839,034 of NC_048604.1, forward strand.
ATACCATAATAGAGGGAGACATTATAGGTTTAAAGAGAAATCAGGCCCTAGGGAAATGTCTGGAGATCTACCAAGATGACACCAACTAACAATCTAAGCAACAGAAGTGAGACTACCTTAATGGCCTCCCCTGATAATGAGATTGATGACTAACTTACATGCCATCCAATAGCATTCATCCAGCAGCTGGTAGAAGTAGAAGCAGAGACCCACAGCTAATCACTGAACTGAACTGGAATCCAGTTGCATAGAAGGAGGACTGATTTACAAAGGGGTCCAGACCAAGCTGGTGAAACCCACAGAAAAAGCTGACCTGAACAAGGGAGACCTCTTGGTCCCCAGACTGATAGCTGGGAAACCAACCTGGGACTGATCCAGATCCCATGAATGTGGGTGTCAGTGAGGAGACCTCAGAAATCAATGGGGCCCCTTGTAGTTGATCAGTTCTTATCCCTAGCATAGGAATGGACTTTGGGAGCCCATCTCACATGGAGGGACACGCCCTGAGCCTATACACATGGGGATGGGCCTAGGCCCTATCTCAAAGGATTTGACAGACTCTGAAGAAACCCTGTGGAAGGCCTCACCCTCCCTGGGAAAGAGAAAGGGTATGGGATAGGTAGGGGTGTTAGTTGGGGCAGGGGCAGGGGAAGGGCGAGGGAAAGGGAACTGGGATTGACATGTAAAATAATCTTACTTCTAATTCAAATAAAAACATTACAGAAAAAAAGATAATCCTTTGTTTCCCCCCTATAATTGTTTCTCAACAGAAGTATTTTTGACTGCCAATTCTTCTTTCAGGAGCAGCCACTGATCTATGAAGACCAGTTTTTCTGATAACTGTGTGATCCAGAAGGCAATTTAAGTACCCTGAAATTTGCCTTGTAGCATCAACCCAGCCACTAGTAAAAAGATCAGTCATGGGATATCCCAACAGTTGACTTTCATAATTACCCTAAGGATTTATGGGACTATTGTATCTTGTTGAGTTTCACCTAAACTCTTAATGGGTTACATTCCATGTGTAGCATCTGATGAGAGACAGTATGGTTCCAGCTACATAACAGAACTTCCATTTGTCTCAAAATATCTTGGCTCCATAAATATAAAGGCATATTGGGTAAGACATATGGCCCAAAGACACCTTAGTGACCTTCAGCATCCCACCAGCTAATCATGGCAGAACATTGTGATAGTGCCTGTGCCTCACTAACTCCCTGTAGAACATTAGCAGCCGGCTGAAGTGACCATGCTGGGGCGCCAATGTCATTCTGCAATTATAGACATACAGATTCCCAGTGTCAAGGAGGCCAAGGAAAGCTTTATCGTTAAGTATAGCTTCATTTCTGGGTGATTCTCCAATGCTCTTTGTATCCAGTAAGCATGATTTCAGGAGCTAAAACCACTATCTTTACAGGGCTAAGCCATGATTCTTTCCTTTTTCCATACTGGGGAATATCACCAGTTGAGTTATTTTTACTTTAATGTAATATCATGATAAGTTTGGAGAAACTGAGTCAATACTTTAATGTCCTCTATATAATCTTCATCTATTATCACAGGTGAATCTGTATTCCCTGTAGGCTCTGACTGTTTATTCCTAAAATAAGTCTTACTGTGCCTGGAGGCAAGGGCCCATATACCACAGTAGGCATACCTTGGAGTCTCATGTTAAGGGTAAGTATAAGTCAGGTGGTAGAACTGAGGTCCACTCCCTCAATATTTGAGGTTGCCTGATATAGCTAGTTGATCAGTGGTGCACTTTAGTGGCTGAGGGTCATTGGTTTGCCTTATTGGTTCATGGGGTCCCATAGGATGATACTGTTTGATAGGGCCTGGAAGTGCCCCATCGGCTATTTCCCAGACCTCCCAGAAATTGCCCATGAACATCTGTTTGTAATCACCATTTGGAATAAGCACAGTAGATTCCTCTTTGATGTCACAGGCATAAACACCAGTGGTATGCAGACCATCTATGGGATTCTGGGGCCACTTATTTTTTATTTGAGCTCTCTATGGAGCAATTATGTGCAAAATGTCCTAATTTTGTATTTGTGTGTAACAGGCACTGTTTCCCCCCTCAGGGCATACAACTTCCTTAAGGGAGGCTACATGAGCCACTTCTTGAAAGCGACTAGAACCTATGTCTGCACACAATCTAATCACCTCATAAATATAAGAACTCATACAAAGTGCCTCCTTGGAAGTGTTAGCAATTGTTTCATAAGCACCTTCCCTGCCTTGGGGTCAGCTATAAGACATCTCATAGCTCAAGTCTGATCCTGAGAACCTAAAAAAAAGGCTTATACTTTAGTACAATACTGCATGGACTCAATACAATCTGAGTGATGGGGATATTTAGCCAAAATCTCATGAACTCTCTAGTGCCCCGTTCTTGGTGGAAATAAGTGGGATCTACCAGAAAGGTGGGATGTGCAAAGAATATCTAAAAAGGGAGAAACACTGATATCTTAAATGATGCTTTCCTGTGTCCAAACTCTGTTTATCAAATGAGAAACAATAAGCAACAGGGCTCAGATGAATTATCTCCTCTCTCTTCAAGGAGCTCTATCCCAACTCCACATTCTCCCACTGACCCCAAGTAACCATAAAATAACCCAACACTCCAGGACATACAAAAGCTAGAGCTACCTGTCCTAGGCCTGAAAAACTCCTTAAAGAAAGTATCTGTCCCATTGGGGCAACGCATGATGATGTTACTTCTGCAACCACAGACCTCCAATAATCCAAGAGAAACTAGGAAGCTTCTCTGAGGACCCTTCCAGGTTTACCATAACTTTTAGACCAAAACTTTCACTTATGCACTTATATGGAAGAACTTGTACTTTGTCTCAACTTGCTGCATCCCCTGAAGAAAATGAAAGGACCTGTAAGGAAGGGAAACAGCATGCAGACAAGTAACTTACTCAAAGTCCTTATGTCCATCAACCAGAAACACAAGTCATCAGAGATCAAGAGTACACTTATTGGAACTATAACAGCAGGGACATCTAGATGTAGAGTGATAATACAAAGTGTTACTGCAGAAAAGAAAAATGTGTTAAGATCTGTTAACTATTACAAGGCAGAGAGCTCACTCAAGGAAGGAAAGAAAATCCGATCTTATTTTTCAATAAGCTAACCAAGGCTTTCAGAAAATTCACCATCCTAAATCCCTTATCTCTTGAAAGGTAAGCCTTTCCAGGTCAGCATTTTATTATCCTCACATATCCATAGAAAGTTCCTGAAACCACAGGTGAGAACCCAGCCACTTAGGCTCAGCTGTTGGACATTGTCTTCACAAAATGTGTCTGCAGGAAGACCAACAGGAAAAAAGGGGAGGAAAGAAAATGACCCTGATGGTTGCATTTAAGTTTGAAGATGCTATTGGCCAGTCCTATCCCCAAAAGATCCCTATTAGTATTCCTCAGAGATTAGAAAGCTAAAGTCAGGACTTCTGGACAAAATCACATTCCATTGAGCCTGTTACTGTACCCACCACCCCACACACTATAGCCTTATATGTGAATGTAAGACTGGCATTGAAAGGTGGTTTGTCCTCATACTCAGAGTAGAAAAAGGCCAGTACTCAATGTCATGTTTATATTGTTTTCAATTCCTGACATTTGAAACTCTGCTGAAGGAGCTCAGGTTACTCTAGATATGGCAAGTAAGAAAATTAATTATGTACTGAGGCCAATTACTCAGTCCTTCCTTATTTTCTAGAACTTTCCTACTAATTTATAGATATAGTAGGAGTAGTAGCTCCTCCAGTACTTTACCAATTTGAAGACCAGTATGCATCACTGATTGACTCCAAGTGCCCTTCTTGCCCTTTTCAGAAAAGATTTTTGAGCTTTCTAGGGGCAGTCTTGCAATTCCACAATGTCTCTAGAGTCGTGAATGCCCTAACCTCTGAAGTGCCCTCAGGAAATTCTACCAACTCAACACCTGAGATACAGTGATCCATGGTTGAATGAAAACTTCTTGCCCAATAAAAATCCACTGAAAAGCTGAGCAATTTATTCTAGTTAAAAAATAATGTCCATTGTAAAAGGAGGCTAAATTAGAATTATAGACTATCACTTAATTTTTGTCTAAAACATCCCCTGCTGGTCCCGGTCTAGTTCTCATGAAATAAAAACCTTGCTACTTTCTGTAGTTGAAACTAAGGAGAGTACCACATAGTGTATGCATGACCTTGGGGTTATCAATGAAGCAGTAATCCTGCTGTATCATCTACTGGAAAATCCTTATACTCTTCTGTCTTAGGTCCTGAATCTCAGTGGTACACAGAGTTAGACCTAAAATGTACCTTTTTGCATTGCTTTGCATCTGGACTCTTGAGACTCATTTGTTTTGGAAAGGAAGGACTCTATCACTAGAGATTACCAATAGTATACATGGACAATCCTCTCTCAAAGGTTCAGAGACAGCTCCTACTTTTTTGCTAAGGTACTGTAAAGAGTCACTGTAAAATGGACCTTAAAGATTAGTTTTGTCAAAGGAAGTTGTTCTATAACATGTAGATGATATTTTTCTTTTCTTTTTATTTAAATTACAAACAAGCTTGTTTTACATGTCAATCCCAGTTCCCTCTCTCCCCTTCTTCACCTGCCCCCCACTAACCCCCTATCCCATCCCATTTCTGCTCCCCAGGGAAGATGAGGCCTTCCATTGGGGAACTTTAAAGTCTGTTATATCATTTGGAGCAGGGCCTAGACCCTCCACTTGTGTCTAGGCTGAGAGAGTATCCCTCTATGGGCTCCCAAAGTCCATTCATGAACTAGGGATAAATACTGACCACTACCAGAAGCCCCATAGATTAACCAGACCTCCAAAGTGACATCCACGTTCAGTGGTCTGGCACAGTACTATGCTGGTTTCCCAACTATCAGTCTGATGTCCATGAGCTCCTCCTTGTTCAGGTCAGATGTTTCTGTGGGTTTCTCCAGCCTGGTCTTGACCCCTTTGCTCATCACTCCTCCCTCTCTGCAACTGGATTCCAGAGTTCAGCTCAGTGTTTATCTGTGGGTGTCTGCTTCTGCTTCCATCAGCTACTGGATGAAGGCTCTAGGGTGGCATATAAGGTAGTCATCAATCTCATTATCTGAGAAGGGCATTTAAGGTAGCCTTTCGACTGTTGCTTAGATTGTTAGTTGGGTCAACCTTGTAAATCTCTGGACAGTTCCCCAGAGTCAATATTTTTATATGTGTATCGCTACTAGGGAAAGCTCAAGCCAAAATACCACCAGAACCCTAAACTTCCTTGCCTTTAAATGATACCTACTCTACCAGTAAAAGATCCAGAAAAATGCAAAATTGGGATATATTTTGACTCCTGGGGCACACCAATTATTCCATCTCTAGGTAGAGTCACACCACACTCAAACTAGTTCTACCAAATACAAAAATACAGGTTTGACCCTTTGGGTGATGGCTGAATTTTATCATATCTGGATTCCCAATTTCTGATTAGCAAAAAAAACTCTATGAGGCTATCAAGGGTCCAATTTCAAGTTCTGAGTTCCAAGTTCCTTAACTGAGAGAATTAACTAGAACAATCTTTGAATGAGATAAAACTAGATCTCATAGAAATCTCAGCACCCAGCATTCCCAGTCTCCAAAGACCCCTCTTTTTAATTGTGGCAGAAAAACAAGACCTTACTCTTGGGTGTTAACATGGTGCTTAGGGAAAGAACTGAGACTTTTAGCAAATTTTCAAAAGAAGTTAGGTGTTGTGCCTTCAGGGTAGCTCCACTTTCTAAGAGCTGCTGAAGTCACAGGCTTAAAAATGCTAGAATTAAAGGGACATGCATGTTAACTGCAAGTAGACTAACAAAATTCCAGGAAATGTTAGATAGTCCAAAACTATCAAATTTATAGCACCTAAATCCTGCCTCACTTATGTCCCCTGAAACTTCTGATCTGACATACTTGTATACAAAGAACATTTCCTCCTGTGACAATTGGAATGAATTAAATGCCAAGCCCCCAGAGAATGCAGAGGAAGTATCGTCTACTGATAGGAATAGTTATGTTCTAATGGAGACCATAAGGCAGGATATGGAGTGGACAGAGAAAAGTTATTGAGGTTTCTCCATTATCCCCTTTGATTTTAGCCTGGAAGGTGAGACGAATGACTTTAACAAAGCATGTATGTCTACACTGTAAGCAACTATCCCTCATGATATCCCTTCCAGTTTCCTACCTTGAGTTGCTACCCTGATTTCCTTGAGTGATGGGCTGTGATAAACCCTTTCCTCTACCAAGTTGCTTTTAGTCATTGTATTGATAACAGTGACAGGATAACCCTAGAACAGTCAATCACACCAAGAGTCATCAGAAGGAAATGTCTGGCATGTCAGGCTGGTAGAGAGGTGAAACAGGCAGCCTTGAAACTCCCCAAAAGTTAGCACTGTTCCCTCCAAAGGCAAATGCTCTAAAACCAAAGTATATGTTGCAAGAGGTATAATAGGCTCTAGAGCAAGCTGGTAGCTGAAGAGGACCATGAATCTATGTGGGGAATAAAATACCTTAAGCTGTCAGTAGAAAAATAAGTAATTAAATATATGACTCACTTCACATTTGGAGAGATGCTGCCCTAGAAATGGAGATTTGATTGTTCCTAGAGAAGGAGCTTAGTTGCAGTGTAAAGAATGTCAGGCTGCACAGTTATGCATATCTAATAACTCTGGCCATCCTCTTACTCCCCCACTCTTTGCAGTTCAGAGGACAGGTCCAAATCCAGAAGAGGACTGACAAACTGACTTCACTCAAATGCCCCCTTGTACCAGCAAGAAGTGACAGCTGGTGTGTGTGTGTTTTTTTTTTGTTTTAATCTTTGATAGTATGTATATAAATGTCCCAAAGCCACCACCACTAGAAATGAAAGGGCCCTTCTAAAGGAAGTTGCCCCAAGGTTTGGCTTTCCTTACTCACTGTAGTATGACAATGGCCCATCCTTTAATCTGTATTTGGGGACCTATGAATAAAATACCTCACTCTGCTTAAAGGCCATAATCCTCAGGCAAGGTTTATAGTAGCAAAACTCTGAAAATAACTAAAATTGTTGTCTTTCACCCTAATGAAAGAACAGCTCTGAAATCGAACACCAAGCTCAGTTCCTACACGTTGTAATATGGAAGATCCTTCTTGGCACTAGATCTAATCTTGGATTCTGAGAGCAATCAGATGATATAATACTTTGATTTTCCCCTCCCCTTTTTATGGGAACAAGACATTATCTTAGTTACTGTCCTATTACTATGAAGAGATACCATGAGAAAGACAACTTATAAAGTTAGGCATTTAATTAGGGGTTTGCTTATGGTTTCAGTGAGTAAATGCATGACCATCATAGCAGGGAGCATAACAGTGGGCAGACACAGTGCTATAGCAGTATCTTAGAGCCACCATCTACTCCATGAGCAGCAAAGAAAGACTGAATCAGGTGTATGCTTTTGAAACCTCAAAGCCTACTCCCAAAGATAAACCTTCTCCAACAAGGTCATACCTCATAGTCATCCCAAACAGTCCCCTCACTAGGAACCAAACATTACAATTCATGAGCCTTTGGGGCCCATTCAAACCACCACAGACATCCACACGTTCCTACTTTAAACAAAGTGGATGACCTCACCACTTCTTCTGACTACTGGGTTTGCTTATGGCTGCGATAACTACACCAACAACTACCCTTTAGAAGCCTACCAACAGCATGGAGGAAAAGGCCCACATTGAGGCCTTCTTTCTATGTGTGTTTCTAGTATAAGCCATATATTAAGCCATCAACAGCCCAAGACTAAGTACCAGTATTTGAAGGCTGAACATATCATTGAGTCAAAAGGCCACATAAATTTCCTTCATATAAAGGTGAGTTTTTTGAAAGGAACTGGCCCACTTATAGAGATACTAAATATTCCCTGTGCACTATCAGTGTGTGATTTCTATAAGGAAAGAAAAGCCACACTGGCAACCAGAGTGATAGAGACTCAAACCATACATCTTTTGATCCAAGGGGCAACAGAATGTTTAACTACTCTCCCAGTTATCATCTTGACTCTGCCTTATTAATCGGTGGTACTAGGGAAAAGCCATTTGCATATGTCTGTCACATAATGGAGTTTTGTTACCATACAACCAGAGCAAAGAGTATTCAATCTATTTTTTGAATTTCAATCTTCTAGTCCTTGTCACTCTGAATGTGGCCCTGCAAGACCCCAGGTAGCACCTCTTCTCCAGGATATGTAAATAATAATTTCCTTGGAAATGTTTGTACCTCATCTATTGTGATTAGGATTCCTCTATCTCACCTCAGAACTTGTCCATGTCTACAGCATATAAATGTGTTTTGGTCCAGGGATCAGCTTCCAGGACACACTTTATGTCTTGCCCCAGGAATGATGATGCTGATATACTGTTGTGTCCATATTCCCATACCTACCAAAACACACCAGAGAGAATTCTCAACTTCTGGGTACATTACCAAGTTGGAGACTTTTCTTCAATCCCCCCAGTTAAAGCCTCTTACAGAAAAAGAACAGCTACACCCCAGGGCTACTAAACAATCTTGAGGTTTGTGGCCTAAATACTGATGACCCAGTGTTAGAACCATCATGATGGAGCTAGAGTATACTCAGAGGTTTATTTACACCTACAGGAGTTTTAATTCAAAAAGGTCAATGTAGAACCTGTCCTTGACACTACAACAACATGGAAGGCCACACTAATTTCTATGAAGGCACAACAGGAAAGCCATAACTCTCTTAAAATGTTCCGGCAGAATTGCAAGGCTTTAGATATTTTGGCAGCCTAAGCAGGAAGAATTTATGGAATGTTTAACAGAACATATTGCATTTGGATTAAAAATTCACAAAAGTTGAACAAAATTTTATAAAATTAAAGATGATTAATATATACTAAATTCTTGGGGCATAGAAAGAGTGCATCACTGGTTAAGAATGTTTGCTGTTCTTCCAGAGGACCAGAGTTTAGTTCCCAGTACATACATTGGCTCCCAATAATCTGTACCTGAAGTCCAGGGTATATAATACCCTCTTCTGGACTCCATAGGAACTTGAATACATGTGGTATATTCCAACAGACATGCACACATTATACATAAAATTGTTAATATATACTCACTTATAGTTTCTAATATCTACAAAAGTTATGACTCGGCATTCTCTTTGGATCCACGAGGAGTTGTCTATGAAAACCAGTTGCTCCAGTGACTCCAACAATCACATTTTATTAAGTTGTGATTTTGGTCCTTGTATCCTAAACCTAATAACCTGACTGAAATCTTTTAGATTCTAACAATTACTACAAATAATAGTAATGCAGCTCTTGGTCTTAGAGTCAGGCCACAGGCTGACTCTGGTGCATCTGGTTTGATAAACTATCTCCTTTCCAGTAACTATCCCTGTGTCTGTGCACAATTCATTGTACAGAAATGCACAAGAATTTGGATGCTGCAGTGGCTGTTCTCTATGCTTAAACCCATGCCTGCGGCAATCTGGACTTCTGATGTAGATAACCATTTCTTTCCCTGAACTACTAGAGGATTTATTGAGTATATGATTCATATATTAATTATTCATTCACTGCCTTCCAACATCTGTTTAAATCAATTTTATTATTTTTCTGATCATAAAAACCTAAATGTATTATTCTTAAAAGCATGTTATGGCATGTTCTAAAGAATAATACAACAGGAAATAATCCCTATTATGACTTAGTCAAATTTCCTCTTCATATTTATATAGTATGAAGACTTACATATACTTCTTTTGTTTCTAAAACTGGCATACATTCTGTTCACTGTCATTATTTCCACTTAGCATTACTGCATAAATACTTCTTTATACTTTAAATGATTTTTAAAAACATGCTAATGGGAACCTTACTTCCAGTATGAATGAGTAAGCCTCTAAAAATTACCCAGTGACAAATTAAAAACCATAAAATAAATGCTTGTGGATTTCAGAAAGAAGTCAAAGTTTGGAGGAAGTGACGAGCACATTTACAGACAAAAGAAAACTGAACTGTGAGTCAGTAGCAGATCTAGAGAATTTTTTTCACAAAATTAGTCATTTAAATGAAAGTAAAAGAGCACTCTATCTCTTAGTCTCCTTGAAATACATCATTTTTCTTTTTCCCTCAGATTCATTTACGTAAATAGCTCAGGACAAAGCCTCTTGCAGATAGCAGCCCAAAGGTCACACTAATGCTTCTGTCATCAAATCAGTAGGGACAAGCTGTCCTTTGGGACTTTCATAAAGGGCTAGACATCTTTGGGCACTGGAGCTTGAGATAGAGCAGGGAATGAAAGTGGAGCTGGAGGCATAGCTGCTATCCAGGCCTGAGTCTTCATTGTAGACTTTGCCTGACCTTGGCTTCTCAGAACCTGAGATCCTTAGCAGTGAAGGCTAGAGCATATTTTCACAGCTCAGGGTGAGCATGCAAGAAAGTTGATTAAATTTGCAGCTTACCCCTTTGGAATCTCAGGTTTTCACTCTTAGGCTCTATAAGCGTCTTTGTACACAGAGCCTTGGCCTTGTCATCTTATATGGTCTTCAGGCTTTTCTCGTGCTTATAGGTTACAGATATGTTCTTCTAGATCTTTGAGTGCATTACTTTAAGAAACTCTCATTTTGTGATTAGAATTTCTTGATGCCAATTCTTTGTAATTTTAGGGACTGCTTGTGCATGGTGTGGCTCTTAGATGTGGTCAAAGGTGCATCATAACCCACAGTCTCTTTATTTGTTTTGCATATAACTGTTTAAAAATCCAATATATTATATCATGTGACAAACACTGAATAAAAGAATACTTACTAGGATTGATGATGTATTAACCTGGAAGCCACTGAGGATAAACTCTCTCTCTCTCTCTCTCTCTCTCTCTCTCTCTGTGTGTGTGTGTGTGTGTGTGTGTGTGTGTGTGTGTGTGTGTGTATCTGTCTACTGTGAACCTTAACTCCCTTTTCCCTGGATTTAGTTTACCATGTGAAAAGATGAATTTACCTGGGCTTTGTTGAGGTCTATTTAGACAAAACTACTTCCTAGTGCTCAAAAGAAAAGAATCTAAGTTCTACCTTGGCCCTGAGTAGAGACCTGACATTCTAAAATGTCCCAAACATTATATACTATTGTCCCCTCCTTTTAAGGCTTAATCCAGAGTCTGTCAATTGCAGTAGAGAAGTTTACCTACCTAGCAAGAAAGCTAGTTCACTTGAAACCAAATGAAGACGATAGGACAAATAAGTATCCCCTTAGAATGATTTATTCTTTCAGAAACCACTGCTCCATGTAGTCACTTACATCACATAGGGTTGCGTCTCAAGGAAACCTGGGACAGTTCTCACTCAGAACCTGTGGCTCCTCGCAGCACTTCTCACTCTGCCTGCTAGCTTAAACATCTCCAACTGGGTTTCCCTTCCCCCAGCTTCTCTTTCCTATATATTTCAGCCAAGTTGGTCTACATGGTCTCTTGGCTCCTGGCTGGCTCTGCTCCTGGGTCTTTCTCTTGGTCTGCTTGCCCTACTCTCTCCTCTCTCATGCTCCTCTATACTCCCACTTCTGTCATGGCACAGTTCTGTCGGTTGGCACAATTCAGTCTGGACTCTTCCAGAAGACTCTGGCTGTATTATTCCCTTTTATCTACAGTAAACCAGAACTCACCTCAAGTATACCTTGGAGCAGTCACGCATCACGGCAGCGTATCTGCTTTTCGGAGGAAAGTATAACTTTCCCTTTCCTTCTATCTAGTTTTCTTTCATACACTGGCCAAAGCCTAGGCATGCTTTCTGAGATACTCTGGACTTTCTCACTCGTTTTCTCTGAAGTTATTCAGCTCTACACCATGCAGCTGCTTGGCTGCTTACAATCAGCATGGCTTTCTCACTCGCTCTTCTTAAAATTCATTCTGAGCCCGTTTCAAGGTGGACTTGAACTCACAGAGATCCATCTGCCTCTGTCTCTAGAGTGCTGGGATTAAAGGTGTCTCCATCACTGCCTGTCCTCTATGGCTAAATAGTGGCTTAGGTGTGTGGCTAACTAGTGGCTTTGTGTGTGTGTGTGTGTGTGTGTGTGTGTGTGTGTGTGTGTGTGTCTAACTATTCACTTAGCTCTGGCTCCTTTACTTCTCTGACCATTCAGCATTTCCCCCAATATCTGATTCTAGGTTTTTATTATTCATGCTACATATGATTCTTAGCAGTAGCAAAATTATATGAAGTAGGAACAAAAATAATTTTTATGGTTGGGGTCACCACAACCTAAGTGTCACAGTATTAGAAAAATTGAAAATCACTGTTTTAATCCACTCTGATGTGTATGTAGTTGGTAAAGCTATTTTTTTTATTCTGTAGTCTGTCCACTCTTTTGAGTTTCCTTTATTGTATAGAAGTCTTATAATTTCATGTAGTCCCATCTGTCATTTGCCATTATTTCTCCTACTATTGGTGCTATATTAAGAAATATCTTGCCTACATTCACATCCTTTAGCAGTTACATTCTTTCCAGTTTTAAATGAAGAACCTTGAATTGATTTTTGTGCAGGGTGAGAGATATAGATCTAATTTCATTGTTCTGTGGATATAAATCTAGTTTTGTCAGCATTGTTTATTGAAAAATGTTGTCTTTTTTCCAGTGCCAGGAAACTAGAAAGGGGCCCATAAATTGTGAAAAAAAGAGGAGGAGCTTCAAGGAAGGGGGTTGAGGAAGACAACAGAAGGCATATGATATTGAAATGGAAAGAGGTAAACTGGGAATAAAAGAGTATAGTGAAAAGAAGACTGAGGGCAAGGAGACAGGGAGGTTGTAGAAGGAATTCAGTCAGGTGGGGAGTAAGAATCAATCAAAACAAATCATGTGTTAAAATGCCATAAGAAGGGAAGAAGGGACCCGGAGACATAGCTCAGCAGGAAAGAGCACTAGATGCTCTTCCAGGGGATCCAGGTTCACTTCCCAGTGCCCACTTGGTGGCTCACAACCACCTATAATCCCAGTTCTTGGGGACCAAATAGCCTCTTCTTTGCAGGCACTACACTTCAAAGTGGTGCACAAACATAAAGGCAAGCACACATTCATGTCCATAAAATAAATTTCTTTTTTAAATGCCATAGGAATACTGTTACTTTGTAAACTGATTTTTTAAAAAATAATTTGTAAAAAGAAGAACCCTTTGACAGGAGTTTTCATCTACCATCTATTTGTCTTATGTATCAAAACCTCAGATAGGTCATATGTTTGGTGGTTCATATGGTCCTGGGAAAGGTAAAGTCACAAATATGCTTAACTATCATCCACTAGACAAACTGGCTTGAGAGGTTTTCATGACAGATAACAGATATTTTGGCACTCAGTGAATCTTACTTTGAAGTAGAGAGTTAACTCCTACTTGTTAAAGCCTGGCATATGCCCAGCCTCATTAGCTGTGTCTCTCACACGGTCTGTACTTCTTGTTACAGGGTCTGCAGATGAATTAGGTAGCACAATGTCTTCCTTCTGAGCTCTTTGGAAAAGGAAGACTATAAATCCAAGACATTTGTTGTTAGCTGGGAGAAGGAAGATCTATTTACTCTGTGCTGGCATTTTGGAAACCATGGTTACCTATAAATCACTCAGTTACATCAAAGAGGGACAAATGGAAGAGCATGAGGAATGAATGTGAATCAAGACTTCAACACTAATTTCTAGAGACAAAGTTAGACATCAATGACATCTGAACCTTTCCCACTGTCTGGATAGGACAATTACTAATTCTGATGAGTTCTTTAATAATGCTAAATACATATGGATAAATGTATTCACCATTCATTGATGAAGCAATGTGATCTGGATGGAGACAGGACATCTTATTTCATTTGTTCCTGGTAGGGATGCTACCCATAATCATAATATTGAAACATTTCCTTAGAATACTCATCTATTATTGTGCAATCAGATGAAGTTTCTAATTGCCACAATTTGTATTTGCAGTAATCAAAAGTTGTTGGTTAAATTTGGGTAATGTTTCTTTAAGTGACTAATCCAAGTGTTGTTTTGGAATAATCAGTTGCTTGACTTTTGAAAGAAAGAGGAACCATTTTCTCAATGAATGATATATCAGTGTTTGCTTTTAAATTATAATGGTGTTAGTATTTATTTTTCAAATGAGTGGTGGAGATATTTAATAGCAATCAAATGCTTGATATTTTTGCAGAGCTTCAGAACTTGATTGAAGGAGAGAATTTTCATCTTTGTTTCTGTTTTGAAAAAGAAGCATGGAAGAATTTGAAAAGCAAAGTCTAACAGTTCTATCAAAATTTTTTGGAGAGTTTGCTACTGATATGATCAATCTAGTCTATCAGAGAACCAACTGCTAAACATAGTCCAGCCCTGAACTGGCACGGCACTAAGAAACTGACTCCACCATCTGGCTTTCTGGCATTTTTATCAAGTCCTTTTAATTAGGTTCAAATCTCCTTTCTCTGCTGCTACCTCTCTCATAGCCATTAGAATGGAACTCATTTCCAGAGTGCTGCAGAGTGCTCATGTGGAACTTTAACTGAATAGTATTTTCCCCCAGCTTTTCACACCTTACATATGCTAGCAGAAGTCATGTCATGCTTACCCAGTAGTGCATATAATTCAATTTTTGTTTTATTAAGATATGAAGATGACCATTACATGCAAATCCAGGCAGCCTTAAGAGACCTAAATGAAAAATGGGAACATAGAGAAATTAAAGGTCTCTGTGGACTCAGAAAAAGGGAAGTGGGTTGGTCAGATGATGCCTTAAACTTAAACCACTGAAACCGTGTGCATAATAGAAATACTTCAAACATGTTCAAGTTAAGTCAAGGATTGCACTCCCCTACAAAAATATTTCCTCAATGTTCGAAAAATTTAAAAAGTGGTCAAATTTGGTCATGTCAACTCTCTGCTGTTAATTTACAATTATCCTAATCCACGAAAACTTAATCTTCTGTTCTGGCAATTGGAATTAACTCAGTATGGGATAATCTGAAACCATTATTTTTGATAGAAAGGAGAATATGTCAGGCTAACTTGGTATGCTTCCCTCCTTCATAATTGTGTCCTCATATTCAGATAAAGGGGAGTTCTGAGAACAAAAGGATGGCTTTCAAGGTTGGAGTCACAAAGATTAAGATGCATTCTTAGGACATTTCCACAGGCTGAGGAAATAGATGGCTAAGAGGAAAAGTCACTTGCCCTGAAACCATGAAGGTCACAATCTGGTTGCCCAGAATCTAATAAAACTTAGGTGGTGCCAGATATAGTGGCACACATCTTTAGTTCCAGCATTTGGGAGTCTGAGGCACTTGGTTCTCCACGAGTTCAAGCCCAATCTGGGCTATATAATGAGACACTGCCTTAAGAAAACCATGCCATTGTGAACATACTGTATTATGTATCATAATTGTGCATGACTTTATTTATGAGCTAAATAAATGAATGAAAAAAAAAGAACACACACAAAAAAACCAGTCTGGGTGGGCATGTTAGCTTCCCTATTATCTTATCTCAGTTTAAGGAGGCAGAGATAAGGCTTCCCTGGAGCAAATTGTTAGTCAGAGTAGTTCAAGCTACAAGCTCTGATTTCACTGAGACATTCACTCAATATACAGCAGGGACCCAATGTCCTCCATAATCACACACATGTTCAAGTGTACCTAAGCATTCATGCGCTCCCATGTCCATGTGAACATACAAATATAGACAGGCATACAACAAATATAGAACATACAAATATACAAGGTGTCTTGTAACATACATACTCAAAAAAAATAAAAGTGATTAAGAAACCCACAAATCTTTAAAGACATTTAAGTAAATGTATGTATTACCTTCTCCCCTATGGCTGTATTGAATTGTACTCTGTAAACTCAGATGAGACAAAAATAAATTGACTGGCATATCCTAATTCAATAAGAGAGTCTGGAGGACAATGTATCACAGAGCTCTGAGCCCCTGCCACACCAAAATGCTACACAGACAACCCAGAACAGATTGAGAAGACCAAAACTTTCATCCCTATATAATCTGGCATGCATAAGGAGGTTAAATTATCCTTATATATTCAAAATGTTGATTCTGGAATTCAAAGGTGCAGCACTTAATGAATGCATGCCCATAGTAGTTTCCTATGGGATAATTAGACTTGAGCAAAATAATAAAATAATAATAAATAAAATCAGTCTGACCACCTAGATGCCCCTCAACTGAAGAATGGATAGGGAAAATGTGGTACATTTATACAATGGAGTACTACTCAGCAGAAAAAAGCAATGGAATCTTGAAATTTGCAGGCAAATGGATGGAACTAGAAGAAACCATCCTGAGTGAGGTAACCCAGTCACAAAAAGACAAACATGGTATGTACTCACTCATATATGAATTTTAGACATAGAGCAAAGGTTTACCAGCCTATAATCCTCTTCACCAAAGAAACTAGGAAACATGAAGGACTCTAGGGTATAAATGGACCCCAGGAATGGGAAGTGGCATGAACTCCTGAACTAATTGGGAGCATGAGGGTAGGGGAGAGGGAGCTGCTACAATAAGAGCAGGAGAAGAGGAGTAGAGGAGAGGAAATGGAGGGGCAGAAATATTGAGTTGTGGGAAGAATAGAGGAGAGAGAGCAGGATGAGAGATACCATATTAGAGGGAGCCACTATAGGTCCAAGAAGAGATATGAAACCAGGGAGATCTCCAGAGACCTACAAGGATGACACGATCTGACAATCCAGGCAATGGTGGAGAGGATAACCTAAAAGCCCTTCCCCTAAAACGAGATTGATGACTACTCTTTATGCCATTCTAGAGTCCTCAACCAGTGGCTGATGGAAGCAGAGACAGACATCCACAGATATACACTGAGCTGAAATCTGGAATTTAGTTGAAGAGAGGGAGGAATGAAGATCAAATGGGGTCTGTACCAGGTTGGAGAAACCCACAGGAACAGTTGGCCTGAACAAGGGAGAGCACATCGACCCTAGATGCTGTCTGGGAGGCCAGTACAAGACTGATCCAGACCCCTGAACATGGATTTCAATAAGGAGGCCTCTGCACTGCAGGGAGCCTCTGGTAGTGGATTAGTATTTTTCCCTGGTGTAAGAAGGGACTTTGAGAGCCCATCCCACGTGAAGGGAAACACTCTAGCCCTGGACACATGGGGAAGGGCCCAGGCCCAGCACAGGAAGATTAGGTGGACTTTGTAGAGGCCCCATTAAGGGCCCTACCCTGCCCGGGGAGTGGTGGGTAGATGGGGTGGGGTGTAGGTTGGGGGTGGGGAAGGAGGGATGAGGGTGAAGGGAGGGAGAGAGGGAAGGGACTTACAGGTGAAACAAGCTTGTTCCCTAACTTGAACTAATAAAAAATATTTTTAAAAAAAATCCCCCTTCCTAAAAAAATCAGTCTGACCAACACAGCTACTGAACTCAACTACCAAAGAATCCTATGTGCACCCACTCCTTAGAAGCCCTACCCTTTCGCCCTGGGTAGCACTTTTTGTTTCTTAAATAATAATGCCTAAGATTCTTCACCTTCCCGCATTTAAGGTTAAATTTTCCATTTTTCTTCCAATGCCCTACTTGCTTCTTAACCTGAAATGGACAGTGGTCTTAGAACCTGTGTGTGCAACACCTGTTCACATTGACATCTGAGGTTTGGAGGGCAGAAGTGCTCACATTTACACTAAAAGGACATGAATGGGGACTCCTATAACCCAGGAAAATAATTTTTCCCTGAGGTTTGCTCACCAGATTGTAGCTTCTCACAATTTCTGGCTATTCTGCTCTCTAAGCACTTTATAAATAAATGTATGTGCAGGAGCTGCAAACGTTCATTCTTTTTCACTTTTTCTAGGTAGGGGGTGGGGCATCATTTTGGAGCTTCATTACGCTAACCAACAGCTACAGTCTTTGCTGGCAGTTTAAGTGACCCTGAAATAATTTAT
Organism: Cricetulus griseus; assembly: GCF_003668045.3. NCBI lineage: Eukaryota > Metazoa > Chordata > Mammalia > Rodentia > Cricetidae > Cricetulus > Cricetulus griseus. The sequence continues at coordinate 48,857,005 of NC_048604.1, forward strand.
ATATTTTTAGAATCCTCTCCTAAGGCAGTCAAGCCAACCAGAGATTATTAAATTCATTGAGGGTTTTTTCCCCCTTTTACACATTTCCTTACTGCAGATGAGCTAAACCATTCAGCAAAAATATAGGATGCAGCAGAACAAGCAGAGGCCTGCAGAGCCTTAATAATTATAAGCTAGGGTTGAATTGGAATACTTCTGCAGAACGCTAAGGTTTAATATCATCCGTTCTTTTCCTCTGCATTCCCAGTGGTACAATTGACTCAGTTTCTCCAGGCACAAATCTTTCATAACCTCGTCTCACCTTTCTCAGCTCTTCCCTTAGCACAGCTACCCATATCTCCCCCTTCACTGAGGTAGTCATCTTTCCTTGCCAGGCCTTACACATCCATCTCTAACCTACAGCACTGTTTTTAAGAATCAGTCATAGCCAGAGGGATCATTTAACAATCTAAGCAACAAACCCTGACAAACTTTGTTTCCCTGGGTACCTTCAGGGTTTACTACTTAGTAGAGGATCTAAGTTGCACAGTAAGTTCAAAGAGGAAAATTCCCCAAAGGACATGCAGTATTTCCAAGCCCCTAGAGATCTACCTCACTTGCCTAAAAGCAAGGCCTCAGCACAACACTGCTAGGACCTGGTTAGCAATCAAAGATCATAACCCTTCCTTTCAGACATGAAATATGACAAGACAGCCTTAAGGAGGAAAGCAAATACCTTTTCATGAATGTGCTGTTTGCCTCACTTGGCATAAATTGTTCCTCACGCTTGGTGAGTCGATAATTACAAGGCTTTTGTTTCACTGGCCACCTATGGCCCAATATTTCAGTACAGATTTTCTAGGGAATGAGTCACCTTGTGATCTGTAGTCATGCAAGCTATAAATCTTGGTCATAGGTTAGGAATAGTCCCAAAAAATTGTCACCAGTTCATGTTATGCTATGATATCTCATTTGGCTATGATATGATAAAGTGTGACAGCTACAGTCTATGACTAATCACAGTCTCATCCTGAATACCTCCTGTGGAAAGGAAGACTTCAGAATCCACCATAGGAGAAGCAGCAGCTTTACCCATCAAGCAAAGTTTAGCTGCAGAGCCAGCTTCCTCCTGTACAGAGAGAACAGAAATTTACAGCAATGGCTTCATCACATTCCGGCCTTCTCTAAGTTTTTAGATTTCAAATGATTAATCTTCATAACATTCCCAGATCAATATTAAGGTTCTCATATTTCAGGCAGTAAGAAATCTGAGGGCAGATATATGTCTCAATGTTCCCATGGGAAATGCATGGAAGATTTAAAATGTAGAGTAGAAGACAGATAGATAGAATTAAGATATGATTTTACTACATGTGAATAGTTGAGAGCACCCACATTTTGATAATAGAAAGTAGAACACAGAAAAGCTAGTTCTTAGACCAGAAGTATAAGGGATGTGAGAAGTTGACATGCAGCCTATCGTTATTGGCTTTCCACTTTTCAAAATCTAATGGATTGCTTCCTGCTGTAGCATCTGCCAAAATGCATAAAAATATTTCAGATATCCAGAGGAGCTTTACTTCCATTGATCAGGGTTTATATATTGATTTGTGGTTACAAGAGACCCATTGTTTTCACTTCACTCTGTTGTAATGAAAATGGAATGTACACTAATTTGAACTGAAAGTAGATAGGTAATGGCAAAGAGCTGTCTTTGTATTACTTTCCTTTCCATTTCATTCTCAGGATGTTGGTCACATTAAATCATGCTATTTGTTAATGATCACAATAATAGTGCAAACCCACTGTGATACTCCCTAAAGTCATACTAAAATCAAAAGGTGTATTTCCAGTGTCTCCAGTATGTGACTATTAAATGGACAAGTCTGAGTCTGAGTCACCACATGAAAAGACAGAGAAATATTTTCAGGCTTTGAAATTAAACTGTCAGCACACATACTCACACACAAACACACATCATTTATATATTCCCTTTATAGGCTTGTTCTGAGGCTCAGTCTGAGGTGAATTAAATTTATATAGTTTCTGTTTCATAGAAATACATAATCCAAAAGAAAATGGTTCAAATATATATGAAAATTATCTAAAAAATATTTTAAAGCATTATATAAGACCAAAGGTAAAATGAAAAATAAAATTAAGTCATAGTAGATTCCAAGGAGAGGTGGTATTTTCACAATCTTTTGACTGATATTAAAGAATCAGCCTGATGAAATGGAGTTACAACAATATCCCGGGAATTCAGTAGAAAGGCCTTACAAGTTAAAAGAGAGGTATTAGAAAATGCAGTGGGGCTACTGGCAAAAATGGATGCTCAGTAAAGGTAGCCTGTTAAAAGTATAGGAAACACTGAACAGGGTAAGAAGAAAAATCAAATGAAGATGAAAGATAGTCAAAGAAGTCATCTGGTCAACATCTTTTAAACTTTTTCTTGTATTTTTTTGTGAGTAAGTAAAGTACCCTAGAATCCAGAAGAGGGTGGCAGTTACAGATGATTGTGAGCTGCCTGATATGGGTGCTAAGAACAGAACTTGGGTCCTCTAGAAGAGTAGAAAGTGCTCTTAACCACTGAACCATCTTCCCAGCCCATGGCCAACCATAAACCTGTATCCATTAAAAATTTGGAAAACACATGTTCTTAAAATGTTGCAAACTGATTTCTTCATTTAGCATGCAATTTCAATAACTTCACAGCTTCCAACCCTTTCTCATAGACTGTCAACGAACAACCACAGTGCCCCTAGTAATTCGGCAGAGCTTGCTTTATGGAGAAAATAGAAATGAACAATTTTTTTAAAAAGCAAATCATCAAAATTTTTGGTCTCAAGACAACTTGCACTTCTAAGCATTAAAATGCAAATAAATAAATTTTCTGCAATTTCAATTACAATCAGTAATTGTTTAGAGCACAAACACAAACAGTGGCTAATAATGATCTTTCTTTTTTTCTCACCATATTGCAACCCTCATTCTGTCTCTTCTAAGATACTATTATTGGCATAAACTATTTTCTTTTGATTTGCATATCACCAACATTATTAATGAGAAACCCTAACATCTTTTTATGTTTTGCCTTCTGAAATATAATTTTGATCTATCTAAAACATGATGCTGTTTTTAAAGTTCTACCTTTTGTCATTGTAAAGATTATTCCAACCTTCTCATTTCTGTTCCAATTACTGAATCTCAAATATCCAATGAGCACCTGACATGTACTGTATTTAACTTACTAGGCCTCAGACATAACAGAATTTGAGATTGAGAGTATAGCTCAGTTTCCAGAATGTTTGTCTAGCATGCATGAAGTCATGGATTTGGTCCCCAGCACAGCATCAAACTTCCTGTGCTGTGGTACACCTGTAACTCCACCACTCAGGAAATCAAGAGAATTAAAATGTCAAGGCCATCGTTAGATGCATAGCACATTTGAAGCCTGGAATACTTGAGAACCCATCTCAAAAAATATTTTGAAATATGAAGACTCTGGTGCAAAGCATTTTCATCATAATAACAACAGCCTTGTCTGCCTTTAGAATAGATTTCCCCACATCTGGTCTTCACTCAACAAACAAAGTGAACTTTACCAAACCAAAGCTACCTCTGCCATTCTGTTACTTAAAGTTCTTCAGACAGCTTTATTTTTGAGGCTCCAAGGTAACCTCAATACTTTACCTCGACTTCCATTGTGGTGATATCTTGTTTGTATTCTAACAAATCAAGCTTGCCTGAAGATCAGAGGGTGGAGCTAGCCACTAGCTAACCATAGATGTCTGGCTGTCTATACAAACAAAAAGGAAGTGAGATGGCTGGATGGAGAGAGGAATATAAGTGGGATGAGACAAGAACTTTGTCTCTTTTTAATATGAGGATTTCTTTGAGGTAAGAGCTCTAGTGGCTGGCTGTTCTGCCTCTCTGATCTTTCAACTTTCACCCCCTAATATCTGACTCTGGGCTTTTATTATTATTAGAACCTATTAGAACTCTTGTTACATTCCATAGTAGTGTGCAATCTCCAGCCTTAGAATTCGTGCTCCTTTTCATATTTAGTTTCCCCACAAGGTCATTCCTTTCACCCCAGAAGCTCTATGTATCATCATCTACACAAACTGGTATTTCTTTTGCTACTCAATTCTTTCTCATTGTCTAACTTCTTTATTATCCGTTTTCAGCTTAAAGATCATCCTAGGCAGCATCACTCCTCTGAGTTTATAAGGCAAGTTGGATCATATTCAGTTCAATTGTAATAGATTGATCTGTTTCAGACTGTCATGTCAAAATTGTGATGGACCTAAACAAGAGAAATTTCAACTATTTATCCTGACATGGACAGAAATTTAAAAAAAAATATGTTGAATAAATATAGAATAGTAAGACATAGCCTCTTTCCTCAAAAGCACTACACCTAGCTCATGAATTAGGAATCAGGGATTATAATGTAGTGCAACAAATTGATTGTAATATTATAAAAGTACATTAGAAAGAATACTAGTTAATTCTGATGAGGATGAGGTAACCCTGGCATAATAGTCAGAATCAAGTCAACCTCACAAAGGTGTTACTTAAATTTGCCATTAGGAGAAGACTTGTATCTCTGAGTTTTTCATTATTTTTAATGAATTTCTTTTTATTTTATGTGTATGGGTATTTTGTCTGCATTTATGTCTGACTACATGCATGCAGTGCCTATGGAGACCAGGAGAGTGTGTGTTGGATTCTAAGGAACTGGAGTTAATGGATCTTTGTTATTTATTTGCCACATGGGTCCTGGGAACCAAACCCCGGTCCTCTGGGAGAGCAACAACTTTAACCACAGAGCAATTTCTCCAGCTCCCACTTTTTAATCATCACGACAAAACAACTGAGGGAAAAAACTCACAGGACTTTATTTGGGTTCCTGTTGTTTGCATATAGAAGGTTGGGGAAGGAGGGCTGAATATTATAGTGGGAAGCTCATGTGGAAGAAAGCTATTGACTTCTTTGTGGTCAAGAAACAGAGAATGAGAGAGAAAGGATCTGCAGGCAAGGTATGTACCCTTCATAAACACCCCACCTATCCACTTCCTTCAACTGGACACCAGTTGCATACTCAATAGCATATTGTAATGTAGTAGCATATTCATCTCTGAATTCATGAATGGATTAACTCATTGGGGAGGTTCCAGCCCTCTGAATTCTACTTCCATCTGGGAAGCCAGTCTTCATCACATGAGCTATTCAGGTGGACACGGTGTATCCAACCAGTTTGTTTCCCCCAAAAATATAATAAAATCACAATAACTCTTAATTGTGTTTCCCCTGAGGTTCTTAGTTTGTCTGTACTTATAAACAAAGTACAGCACAGCAGCCACAGGCTGCATGTGGTTATTTTACATTTAAATTAATTGCAATTAAATAAAAATAAACATTTAGCTGCTCTAGCAACATTTAAAGTGCTCAGTAGCTACATGTGATTTTATCATTTGGAAAAGGAAAATTGTAGAACATTCACATCATTGGAGAAAGCATGTTATAAGAAATGCAGCCCTTATTACATTTCATAAATTTGTACAAGGCTTCTGTTTTCTGTCTGGTAGGTATGGTACTTCATATTCATGTGTACAAAGACACAAATGACAAGCTTCCTGGTTGTACAAGGCTCCCAATAATTGGTTGGCTTTCCTTTACTCCTGCAGATTGGCTTGATTGATTGATTGATTGATTGATTGATTGATTGTACAATTCAAAATGGTTATCTCTTAAAATTTATATGGTCTTGTAACTTGCTGACTGTTATTCAGCTGCTCAGAAATCAGAACCACAGTTTGAAAGGAAACTTAATTGAATCTGCTCTTTAGTATGTACCCATTGTATGATCACCCTATACTAAAGCCTATGGAAAATTCAAAAGGAATGTAAAATATCTCTTCTTACTCTGAGAGTTTGGCTTAATGAACATTTGAGTTAAAGCTGTTTTATAAGCCATGAATGTATTTCTATTATAAAAATGTAACTAAAAAGAAATGGCTTGCTTCCTGAACATTACGCCATTAGCACAGACATTGAGGTCTGCAATTAATAAATGGGACCTCCTGAAACTGAGAAGTTTCTGTAAGGCAAAGGAAACAGTCAGTAGGACAAAACAACCACCCACAGAATGGGAAAAGATCTTCACCAATCCCACATCTGACAGAGGACTGATTTCCAAAATACATAAGGAGCTCAAGAAGCTAGCCACCAAAACACCAAACAATGAAATTAAAAAGTGGGGTGTAGAACTAAGTAGAGAATTCTCAACAGAGGAATCTGAAATGGCTGAAAGACACTTAAGAAAGTGCTCAAAATCATTGGCCATCAGAGTAATGCAACTCAAAACAACCCTGAGATACCACCTCACACCTGTCAGAATGGCTAAAATCAAAAATACCAATGGCAATCTATGCTGAAGAGAATGTGGAGAAAAAGGAACACTCCTCCATTGCTGGTGGGAGTGCGAACTTATAAGACCACTCTGGAAATCAGTATGGCGTTTGCTCAGAAAAATGGGAATCAGTCTACCTCAAGATCCAGCCATTCCTCTCTTGGGTATATACCCAAATAGTGCATGTTCATACAACAAGGACATATGTTCAACCATGTTCATAGCAGCATTGTTTGTAATAGCCAGAACCTGGAAGCAACCTAGATGCCCCTCAACTGAAGAATGGATTGAGAAAATGTGGTACATTTATACAATGGAGTACTACTCAGCAGAAAAAAGTAATGGAATCTTGAAATTCGCAGGCAAATGGATGGAACTAGAAGAAACCCCTGAGTGAGGTAACCCAGTCACAAAAAGACAAACATGGTATGTACTCACTCATATATGAATTTTAGACATAGAGCAAAGGATTACCAGCCTATAATCCTCTTCACCAAAGAAACTAGGAAACATGAAGGACTCTAAGGGATAAATGGTCCCCAGGAATAGAAGTGGCATGAACTCCTGAACTAATTGGGAGCATGAGGGTAGGGGAGAGGGAGCTGCTACAATAAGAGCAGGAGAAGAGGAGTAGAGGAGAGAAAATGGAGGGGCAGAAATATTGAGTTGGGGGGAGAATAGAGAAGAGAGAGCAGGATGAGAGATACCATATCAGAGGGAGCCACTATAGGTCCAAGAAGAGATCTGGAACCAGGGAGATCTCCAGAGACCTACAAGGATGACACGATCTGACAATCCAGGCAATGGTGGAGAGGATAACCTAAAAGCCCTTCCCCTAAAATGAGATTGATGACTTCTCTTTATGCCATCCTAGAGCCCTCATCCAGTGGCTGATGGAAGCAGAGACAGATATCCACAGATATACACTGAGCTGAAATCTGGAATTTAGTTGAAGAGAGGGAGGAATGAAGATCAAATGGGGTCTGTACCAGGTTGGGAAACCCACAGGAACAGTTGGCCTGAACAAGGGAAAGCACATCGACCCTAGATGCTGTGGGGGACGCCAGTACAAGATTGATCCAGACCCCTGAACATGGATGTCAATAAGGAGGCCTCTGCACTCCAGGGAGCCTCTGGTGGTGGATTAGTATTTTTCCCTGGTGCAAGAAGGGACTTTGAGAGCCCATCCCACGTGAAGGGTTACACTCTGGCCCTGGACACATGGGGAAGGGCCCAGGACCAACACAGGACGATTTGGTGGACTTTGCAGAGCCCCCGTTGAGGGCCTTGCCCTGCCAGGGGAGTGGTGGGTGGATGGGGTTGGGGGTAGGCTGGGGGTGAGGGAGGAGGGATGGGGGTCAGGGGAGGGAGAAGGGACTTACATGTGAAACAAGCTTGTTCCCTAACTGGAACTAATAAATAAAAAATTAAATAAACATTTAAAGAAAAGAAAAGAAATGGCTTAATAGTTACAAGCACTTATTTCCCTTGCAGAGGACCTAGGTTTAGTTCCGAGTACCTATATGGCATCTCACAACCATGTGCTACTACAGCTCCAGGGGATCATATGTCGTTGTCTAGCCTCCAAAAAAGCATCAAGAGCACATGCAGTGCTCCTACAAACATATAGGCAAAACACTCATGCATATATATATATATATATATATATATATATATATATAATTTAAAAAATTAACAAAATCATAATTGGAAAGACTGGATTCACATAAACATATGTAGAGAACAATACACCATAGTGTATTACCAAGTGCTAAAATGTACACTATCAACTTATAAATACCATGCAAATTCTCAATTGAGAATGAATATCATGAAAGAAGATGCTCACAAAAGTCCTTAGGGTAGAAGGGCTACCATTCATAAAGCTGTTGATGGCCCAAGTGTCAGAAAGTCAAAACTAGAGTCAGCACAAAGGGAGCTTTATCAATTCTTGTCATTCTAAAGTTCAGGTATAGGATTCAGATAGATTTATCAAGTGATTCAACCCCTTAGTCAGTCACCTTTCTCCCGTCTCCTCTCTGCATTACATTTTTTTCTGTACCAGTTCATTCTTAGAGAGGATCACTTTCCATGGTGGGAAAGGGCTATCAGCTTCACCACACATATATACCTCACTGAAAAAGAAGCATCCTCAGTGAAAGAGAAGCATCTCTCCTGTTCCCTCTCTTTGGGCCATGTTGTTATCTGTGAATAATCACTGTGACAAATAGGACAGAATGCTCTCACTAGTCATATCTGATTCATAAACTCATCACACGAGAGAGAGGAATGAGTGTTTAGAGCTGGACAAGTATATTCCCACCGTACCTTGGAAATAATATAAGAACAAACAAAAGGGCAAGGCAGGTAGCTCAGGGGATAAACACCCTTGTCGATTAGCCTGATGACTTGAGTTTTAATCCTTACGATACAAAGGGCAGAAGGAGAGAACCAACTCCCACAAGAAGTCCTCTGGCCTGCAAATATGTAAGACAGCTCATGCACACACCCTCCCTAAAAATCCATTAAAATGCAATAAAATACTTCAAAAGTAAATTGCAAAAATAATAAATTCATAGAAATGGAAATTAAATCCCCTAAATCCTAGTCAAAATAGGCCTTAAATACTAAATTCCCTTCTTTCTACCAACAGAGTTGGGCATCCAAAGAAAGGGAACAAGAATATAGGAAAGAGACTGAGTGGAATGCATTCTTTTAAACTGCATGGGAACGTCTTGTCAGAGAAGAAGAGAGCCAATTGGCTTTCGTTTACCTTCTTCAGCATGCGGGGGCGGGGGCAGAACATTTCAGTTTCATTGGTCTATTTAACACACAGCAAAAACAAAAAAAGGAAAGAAAAGAAAAGAAGAAAACAAAGCAAAATAAATATAGACCAACAAGGACAAATTGGTAAAATCTGTGCCTTCCGACCCAGTCTGACTATATGTTGTTTGATCCTTAATTTTATCCTTACTGCTTATGATTTTCTTTTACTCTATAGTTACTTCTTAGACTTATGCGTGTAAATATTTTCTTACCAACACTGCCATATACCCTCTGTCTTCCTGAATCTTAAAGACAGCTTAATTTGTAGAAACCAGTTCTTACTATTTGGGGCCAGCCAAAACCCTAGCATTAAAGTAAGACACATGTCATCACAGATTAACCTCTACATATTGGGAAAAGTTTCAGAGTTGCCAGTTTTACCCAAGCACTTCTTTTTGTTCATGGCATTGAAGACTTCAGTGATGCCTGTGAATACCACAGGAATACCTCTGTGCCTTGAGTTTTCATGTATTGGGCTTGCTACCTAGGCTATAGCATTGAGAACAAGCTGCTGTAAGCATAGAAAATCAGAGGGTACATTGTCTGCAGAGAATTTACAGCAGTAATAAAATGGATTGAGAGTCAGACTTCTCTTTATTATGGCCACACACTTGCATTTTAGACAATGTTGGAGATGAAGTGCTCCTCTGAGGAGAAGAAATCTTTGGTCAGGTAAAGTTAGGATTTCTCATTGTTGATGCTATTGACATTTAGAACTGGTTCAGTCTTTACTATAGAATCCTGTCTTGTGCACCTTACAGTTCTTTGTGCCATCCCTAGCCACTATACACCAGATCCTCTCACAGTTCTCCTCAGTTGTGAAAACTTAAAACATCTGGTTTTTAAAGTATTTCTATTAAAACAATATATATTAATTGTACAAATTAATGACATTCACTGTGACATCTTCATGGAGCAAAATGGCTTTCAACATTTAATAAGTGGCACTTGATTAACAAAACTGCCCATAGATGAGAATCACTGGTCTAAATTCAAAACAATAGCAATGGCTACTGATAAGATTTAACAATACGGGGCTGGGGAGATGGCTCAACAGGTAAAGGTTGAACTTCATGCCCAGAATCCACAAGGTAGAAGAAGAAAACCAACTGACTCCTGAAAGTTTTCCACTGCCTTCCATAGGCATGTCATAGTGCACTCATGTGTGTGCATGCATATGTGTGCATGCACAGACACAAACACACACACACACACACACACACACACACACACACACACACAGAGAGAGAGAGAGAGAGAGAGAGAGAGAGAGAGAGGTGAAACAAATACACAGAAAAGGCAAGCTGTGCTTTGAGTTTGTGTCTTAACATATGTGGACTGTGATTTGTATAAGCATGCCCCGAAAGTCAATGTGTTAAATATAGACTTATTCTCCAGCCCATGGAGCCATTATAAGGAGGTATCGCCCTTAAAATGTAGGGTCTAGTGGAAGGCCTAGATCATCAGGGGGATGCCTTTGATGAGAATAATGGGAATCCAGCCTCTTACTGTCTTCTTCAAAAATGTTTGTCACATGTTTCCACCATGACCTGCCACAAGTCAATTAGGCTAGCCAATAGCGTAGCAAAATCTCAAAAGTTGTGAGTCTGCAAAACCATACTTTGTAAAAATTTTTGCGTTTGTGTGTGTGATAGAAGTTGAGGCACATACATGCCCCAGTGTTGTATAGGAGTTAAAGGAGAACTTTGTGGAATCAGTTCTCTCCTTCCACCTTTACCTGGACTCCAAGGGATCAAACTCATGTCATCAGATTATCACAACAAACCCTTGTAGCCCCTGACCATGTCATCAGCCTGTGTACTTTTTTTTAAACCTAACTAATCTCAGGTACTTGTTAACAGTACTGAAAAGCTGCATTATGAATTTGGTTTGATTTTCTGGTTTGGAAAGTTAAACTTTTAGTTAACAGCTGATATATTATATTGCATTTTCATTAAAATGAAAATCCATCTTCCTATATTAATATGTACTCTTCCTATGAATTTTTTGTTATTAAACTACATTATATATTAATAATATTATTTAATATTGTACTTTAAATATTTTCCTGAAAAACTATACTGATGCTGTGCTTGTTAAATGTATTAATGTAAACTTTTCTTATTTATATTGTAATACATACTTCATGCTGTATTTTCTCATCTTTTACCGACATAATTACATATAAAGTTAGAAGGCATTTGGATGGTGATAAATGCAAATCTTGCTCTCTTGACCATTAATTTTAAATTATTAGCAATGAAATGATTGTGTCCCATAGAGCAGAAAGTTGTTAAAATTTTTCTGTTCTAAGGGCTAACTATGTAATATTGGCTCCTCTGCAATAAGAGTGCATTTGTCTACTGCAAGGTCTTCTGCACAGAAGTGGTTAGTGATCCTCAGTCAGGGCAACTTTTCCCTCTTTTCAGAGGTGATTCTGCCATGTCTCAAGATATTTTCGTTCACCAGAAACAGAGGACAGAAACACAACTTGGGCCTAGTGAACAGATACTAGAAAGGCTACTAACTACGTGCTTTTCAAGATACATGAGTCTGGCATGCGCGAGTCAGCTTTCCATTACTGTGACCAAATAGCTAAGAAAATCAACTGAAAAGTATGAAAGTTGCATTTGGGATTCGTGAGTTCAAAGTTTTCAACCTGTAATTACTTTGCCACTTTGTCATGGACTTGTGGTGGGACAGAATAATTCGAAAAGAGAGTGTGTGATCAGAGAGTACACGATAAAGAAAAGTTCATGGCAGCTGGGAACAGAAAGAAACAGAGGGCCCTGGACAAGATCTATTCTGTAAGGGCATTTCGTTAAGGAACCATTCCCTTCAACCAGGTCCCACTTCCTAAGTTTCCATCATCCCTCAATAACCCAGTGATTATATGATTCCACTGATGAGATCAGAACTCTCGTGATACAAGCACTTACCAAAAGCCTATCAGCTGGGGACCAAGATTTCAACAATGAGCCCTTAACAGAGAGTTCCTATCCAAAATTATAACAGCCCCCTCAGCAGAGATTGTCCCGGACCAAATGTTAGCAATATGAGAAATAATCAGCCGAGGAAAATGAAAGATTAGATTCAGTTCGACCTCAAAACAGCAAGAGCAGACTTTTATTGATCTTAGATTAGAGGCTGGCATCCCAAACTCTGCTACTCGGTATCCAGGGTTCTAAAAGAACGCTCTGTGAAGGGTCTGAGGATCAGTTTCTGCAGTGGAAAGAAAGGAGTCGGGGGGGGGGGTGTCGCTGTTTTTGTCAGGTCCTGAAACTGTTTTTTGAATAAACTGTTTTTCAAAACTGTTCGATAAGTCAGACAGCGTGGTTTTGCAACCTCCTGGCTTCAGGGCCTGTGATGGGAGTCGGCTGCTTTTCAGAATTCCATGCGCAACAGATTTCTTCTTGCCTTGAGTCTGTTTTGTGGCCCTGAATTTGGGGGCAGGGGGTCCTTTAAATAATGTTAAAGTGGGGGAAATATAGCTAAAGTTATGATCCCCAGAATGACCTAACTTTTCAGAGCCCATCAAATATTATAAAGAATACACTCCCAGCTAAAGGAAGTGCTGACAGATTCCTTATGAAAAAAAAAAAAAAAAAAAACACTCTGCAGTCTCACCTTTCTGCCCAACTCTCTAGTTGTGTGCTGTTCCTTTACTCTCATCTAATCCATGTCAATGTTCCTCCTCAGAGTGGATTTATGTTTTAACGTGGAGTTGGTGGTGAGGTGCATTGATCACCATCTTCTCAAATCTTCTCCAAGTACATGAGGTACAAAATTTAAATTTGGAAAAGAGAACACCCCAAACCAAAATATATTTTGCCTTTATTTCTAGAGAAAGTGGAAAACTGCATGCAATCAAGTGACAATTCAAACCCAGAATAAGGATGACTCAGAAGTTTTAACTTTGCAAGAAAAAAAAAAAAACTGTAGTAGTTAGGATTCATAAAAATGACCCTATTATGGGAGTTTTACAATCCTTTTGTTTTCCATGTAAATAAAAAGTAAAATCTGAATCATCTACTCCTATATTCCACAGATAATGCAATATGTGAACCCCAAAACAAATGCATTTCATCTGTATATAAAAAATAAATAAAAAGAATAGAATTGCAGTAAATGAAAGAGAAGAGAGAAGTAAAAGCAAGAAAGAGATGTCGTATTTTCTCCATAGGAGAAAAGATGTGATATTTGAATAGGAACTAACTAGACATAAAATTTTCTTGATCAAAACTAGGTACTCTTATTGCCTTGATAAACTCTCTCAGGAGCTAGTGGTGAAAGCTATTTCATTTTCATTTTAATTACAATGAACTACTCATTTAATGAAAAAGTCTCCAGTAGATATTCGTCTTCCATACCAGTTCTCTTTCTGTCAGGGACCAGTTTATAGCCAATCCTATTTTACATCATCCATGGCTATTTTATTAGCGTATTATCAGTGCAGGTTATTCAGTCAGTCAGCTGTGCTTCTTCAATAGATAAAATGACACCATTTCTCCTGTTGTGAATGCTATATTGCTTCCCATTTTTTGTACAGATAAAGGCAGGTGGGGGATCTTGAAGTTGTATTTTCATCTTGTGACTATATTAATGCTGTGAGCTCTGATTCTTGATCTTATATGGGATTTTCTGACAAAGACCTTCTGGAATAAGTTAAATATATAGACATGAAATAGAGTTACCAAAAATGCATGAGAATTTGAATAAACTGAGCCCAAGCCTGCCAAGTATTTTATTACTTCTTAGGAGGTAAGGTTATGTTTACAATAATTACTTTCTCTAATATGCTACACTTGAACTTTTTAATAAGAATTTCTAATTTAAAGGAAGTCAGCCCCAAATAACTTGTTACTAAAATTTTGATTTAACACTTTTCTTCACTAAGGGTCTAGTTTAGTGCATGTGGGGAAAGAATGAAGTTCAAGAAGATAATGACCATAGCCTGAGCGGAAATGTGGCTCCCCTCCAGTTCTAGAACAATAGAGATTTAAATACAAGTTCTAGCCACATGTCATCTGTTCCCCACATATCATTTTGGGTGTCCAATATACATCACTAATTGTACATGCAATGAAATACAGGTTTGGTTTTTGCTTTAACTACACTTAGCAGTGTCTACATTTCTAAAACCTTCGGGATCCCATCGTTAACTCCTGGATGAGTGTGTTTAGAATTCTGGAATGCAGAATAGAAACATGGCACGAACAATAGCAGCTTGCAAAACCGAAGATGTGATTCCATGCTTTTCTCTGCATTATGTTCTGCCCTCGGAGTTAGCATTTTGGCATTTACAGCTTATTGGTGCCTTGAAAATAAATAAACCTTTCCTTTTGATAGCTTCACTAGGAATTTGCAAGATTAGATATTTTGAATGCCCTTTTCAATGACCTAGACCGAAAGTGTGGAAAGTATGCCTAGTAATTGGATGGTTTAAAATGCCTTTATTGTAGTCTGAAAAAAAAAGTCTGAATGTGCCACTGGTTTACTTCTTATTTTTATAAAGGTGTTCCTCAGGCTCTGCACTATGAAGCCATGATCCCAATGTCATTGTGTAAAGAGTACAAAGGTATAGAGGGTGTGTATCAGGTCTTTTTATTTACTCAGTCTAGAAGTGTCACATATGCATCAGCTCCCTGACCATTAGCTACAATTAGCCACACAGCTCCACCAGAGGAAAAACTACCAGAGGAAGTACAAGGGCATAGAAAATGCTAAGATGTTTGGTGAGCACGATCTCTGAAACAACACCTTCATTTGCATATTCTACCCAATGTCAATTTGCTGATCTACTCATGTGCGTGTGATACAAACCTCTGCTGTTGAATTTCAACTCCATCTTGGCTAGGTCCATCAGGCATGAACCAACTTTTATGTTCTCACCAATATAACAACTGAGGAGATCACAAGTGAAGTTTTTGTGGAGTAAGTCAGTTGTGGTCAGTTGAAACCTTTGAACCAATTTAATTGTACTGAATAAATGGCCTAGATACTGTTGTAAAAACGCTTTGTAAACCAACACACCTTGCCTGCTGATATGCTGCAACCATCTTGAAATTGGCTAAGCGTATTAATCCTTAGGTTGTCACGAATGCCTACAGGCTGCCTTCAATAACATTGATTGGCTGTCAGGTTGGGGTAAAATGTCAACATCTCATACTACCCAATTAAGGCTTTGGAGACATACTTTTTCTTGCACAGAAACAAAAGGTCTCTCTCCTCTTATGTCTCACATAACTCAATGTATGCGGTGTACAACATCATATTATAGAGATACAAATAACTATGGCACATGACACAGCTGGGACACAGATTCTACCCAAGCAAAGCACCTATGTCACTGACACGGCAGAAGCTGCCCTCATTAGCAATGATGTACAAGGACAGTGGTGGTACATTTTTTCCTTTGCAACATGGCTTGTCAGAACACTGTATATCTGAAATTTTGCACATATGATTTTTAAAACTCCTACTTGAAGCCTTCCAAAGTCCTAAGGTGTTTTTTTGCTGGTGGTGATGGTGGTTGTGGTGGTTTTTTTGTTTTTGTTTTTGGAATTACAATAAATAAGTCTCGGCCATAAATATGGGGGAAAATGCCAAATGGAAAATGGTGCAGTGCTAGCTTGGGGAGAGCCTTTTTTTCTCAGCCCTTTCTGTCAGAGTCAGTGGTCCTTAATAGGACTGATAGATGATCAGTTATGTCTTCTGGAAGAAATGTTATGGCATGACCTTGTTTGAACCTGCTAGGTTTTGTTGTGTCTTTGGAACTGCTTTGAATGTGAACCTAATAACACAGAGTTTTGTCAGTTGGACACAGAATTTCAAATATTCCCTAGAAAATCTCTACTTGTTCCTATGTTCTTACTGGTGGAATAAGAACCCAGAGGATAGTTTTGATCTGCCTCACTTGCCCAAAATGAAATTAGCTAAAGTACTGTGCAGGCTAGTTTTATGTCAACTTAACACAAGACAATCATCTGAGAGGAAGGAACCTCAACTGAGAAAATGCCTCCATAAGATTAGGCTGTGAGGAAACCCATAGAACATTTTCTTAAGTAGTAAAATGTGGGAGGACCCCAGCCATAGTTGGAGGTTCCACTCCTGGGCTGGTAGACCTGGATGATATAAGAAAGCAGGCTGAGAAAGCTGTGGAAAGACACGCCAATAGATAGCACTCCTTTGTCTCAATTCCTGCCTCAAGGTTCCTGACTTTAGTGCCTTCAATGATGAACTGTGTTATAGAAGGATAAGTGAGATAAGCCCTTTCCTCCCCAATTTGCTTTTGGTTATGGTGTTTGTCACAGCAATAGTAACCCTACATGTGTTTCCTCCTTCTGCAAGCTAGGACACAGATGCATTAGAAAGAATGCAACTTTGGCCACAGCATCTAATAAATGTGCTTAGAGAAAGTAGAGCAGCAAGACAGAAAGAACTCGTGTCATTGAATGACATAAGTAAGCAAAAAAAAAAAGCCTTACTATTCTGGACTAGTCAGAATTTACTAAGGAAACATACTTAGTCTACTTTGCCTTAAGGTTTCTATCAAAGCATCTTAATCTATACCTGCCATATCTCATGTTATTGCATATAACATTCCCTTGGTGGGGCTCTGATTACAGATGCGGCCTATGGGGTAAAATTCCACATGAGTTCACATCTATCTCATAGAGACCACTCCCACCTCCAATAGCATGCTGTTCACCTTTCCAGTCTTTGCCTTAGAGCTTTGCAAATGCCACAGTTGCCTTTATTGCAGTCCTGTTCAAGCTTCCAAGTTATGGAATGAACCTTGATGGCCAGAAGAGAAAAAAACAAAGAAACAGTGGCCCCTTCTATAATAGAGTACCATTCAACTATCAAGAAGGACAAAATGATGTTCTTTTGAGGAAAATGGAAAGAGTTGGATAGCATTGTAGTGAGATAAGCTTATGCAGACAAATATTGTTGGTTTTCTCTAAATGTTTATGTGTATATATAATAAATATGTGCACGTAACATAAAATGGGAGGAGGATTATTGAAGGGGATGGGGACTAGAAACATGAGGAAAAGGGCACAGAAGACATAAAAAGGTGATTGTAGTCAAATACCATGATGTACTTGAAAGCATGTGCCATTATGAAGCCTGTAAACTTTCTCAATCAATATATACTAATAGATTTAAAATAAAAACAAAGACATGAAGATGAAAATGTCTAGATATTTAAAAAGAAGGCAGTGGCTACATATGCTAGAAACTCCTCTTCCCTGATGAGGACAAGTGAGTAGGAAAAGTCAAAAATGCTTAAGCCAGAAAAGACCTGCTAGAACCAAATTACAATTGCTAGTATGTGTAGAAGAATGCAACCAGATTTACTCTGTAGAATCCACATTTGAGAAAATGAGAACTACAAAGAAGACAGATTGAAAAAAATCTTAGCTTTATAAATTCAAACGTGTTCCAAGTGAAGTCTGTAAAACACACTATTGTTATATAATGACAGACTGCTGAAATTCTTTAATGACTCTCTCCTTCTCTCAAGATGAAGCTTGACCCTCTGATAAGAAGACAGTAGCCTTCAGTGTGTGACTTCCCCTGGTCCCCACAGAGCCCTATTGACAACAAACCATGACAAACTGTGCCTCTAACATGCCAAGAATTTTTAGCTTTCTGCCTCTCCAGTGAGCAGTTCTTTCTGCCTCTTTCACCTACCACCTGTTTGTTTACCCAGTGAACCTTCTTATTCCAAGCCCAAGACTCACATTGCTCCTTCTGCAAAGCCAGGCATGAGTCCTGTCTGCCTCAACCATGTGGAAAAGTTCTGTGTTCTCTGTTCTGTACTCTTACCTATTTACATTCTCATTTCCATCATTTCCCAAAGCATCATACAATAATCTAATTGCTTGTCTGTCAACTCTACTAAACTGTAGTCTCCTCAGAAACAATGATAGTATCTTCCTAACTGTTCTGTCTGTCTTAGGTACATAGGAAGGTATCTGACCTGTGTTCAGCACAGTTATTTGAATAAATGAGTGTTGTAGAATATTATTTTAAAATGTGTCACATTTGCTAATGCTGTGGAATACTTTAATGATGCAAAGACCTGCTGCATTCTTTTATGTTGCATTTGTTTATCTCTGTGAAGCTGTGTTACTGTGCCTGTCTAAAACAACTAATGGTCTAATAAAGGGCTGAATGGCTAATAGCAAGGCAGGAGAAAGGATAGGCAGGGCCGGCAGGCAGAGAGAACAAATAGGAGGAGAAATCTGGAAATGGAAGAAGCAGGAGAACAACGGAGGATCCAAGAGGTCAGTCCCCCAGCTATACAGCTAGCCAGAGAGTAAGATTGAATGTAAGATATACAGAAGGCAAAAAGTAGATGTGATAACTTAAGTCAAGAAAAGCTGTCTAGAAAGAAACAAGCCAAGCAAAGGCTGGGCATAAATAAGTAAGAATAAGCCTTTTTGAGTGATTTATTTGGGGCCTGGGTGGTGCCCCCGAAAATAGCAAGGAGTAAAAACAACAACAAATAAGAGGAATAAGAGGTGACTCTATTGTGGGATGTTAATGACAATTATCAGAAGGGTGGCTGTTCTGATCTATACTGAAGGTTTTCTCCAACTCAGACTGTCTCTGCTTCTACAAAGAGAAAGCCTGCTGTTTAATGCTGATTAAACTTACTTAATGAAAATTAGTTTCAATTATCTATCATCTCAACATAAAGAAAGTTTTATCCTGAAGGAAAAAAATCATAGTTACTGGGTTATCCCAAGCAAAAATTAGCCAGTGAAATTTTGGGGTTTATGTGATTTATTACCAATTTTGAACTGATTTGTATATACTGATCTATGCACACATACATGTATATGTATGCACAAGCATATCTATGCACATATAAATCAACATGTGATATACCATTAGATCCTGTAATGTAATCATATAAGTGAATCTTAATACTATTAAAACAAATAAGAAAATTATATTGAATGATATGCTGACTAAATGCTCACTATTAAAGAATTGTAACATTCCTTATTAATATAATTACCTCATAATTATCATCTCAGGCTCAATAAGACATAAAGACAGTTCTAACACAGTTGAAAAACTCAGTCATTCTTTTCTATTTCTCAGCGACATCTTAGTCAAGTAATGTAGCAGACCTCTGGGAAGTACTAGTCAGAAAACAGTTGAATCTTGCTTTGGTTAATGATCCCATTAATGGTCATACCTAAGCCAGAAAGCCTCATATCAAAAAGGAAATCTCTACCTTGCCTACTAGTCCCGAGGCATTTTGCAATATCTGTACTATATCCTTTAGTATCAGAGAATCCAGAGAAGGTCATAAAATAAAAACTTAAAGTTTTTAATTCTAGCTTGCTACACTGAATGTTAAGACATATTTACACTTTAGTCATGGTGATAACTACACACACACACACACACACACACACTAACAGAGAGAGAGAGGGGGAGGGAGAGAGAGAGAGAGAAAGAGAGAGAGAGAGAGAGAGAGAGAGAGAGAGAGAGAGAGAGAGAGAGAGAGAGAGAGATTCCTTATCATTATTCTTGGTTGTACATGTTTCAATCACTTACCTTAAAATTTGTCAGTACTGAAAACTACTCAAAATTCCTGACTAGAGAATATTATTATTGGTTCATATAATTATGCCCACATATAAAACTGGAGTTGAACCTCTACACTACCACTGTTTTATTTTGTTTTACTTGTTTGGGTTTGGTTTTAGATCCTATGTTATCCAAGCTGGTCTTAAACTCACAACTCTCCTGAGTACCAAAATTATAGATAGGCATGTACCACCACATCCTGTTTTACTTTGCAGTTCTTTGCCTTTTTCCTCATATGTAAAATTGGGATGATAAAAGTATCTGCCATACAGGGCTATTATGAGAATTTATTAAATTAGTTTTATAGTTTTTAACACAATGTCTGACACATACATACGATGTGCACAATGAATGTTTACTACTAGTAATTGGTTCTTGTGGGCAATTTTGGTGTTTGTTTGAAGCTAAGTCTTTTCCCAAACTCGTAGGATTTCATTCTGGTGACACAGATCTTGCTTGCTCTCTGAGGGGAGCATGAGTAGCTATTCTCTGCACAGTTGGGCAATACAGAAGCACCAATGAGAGAATAAGAGTCCTCCCATGCTACTCAGAGGTAAAGCTGTATAATTAACACAAAAAGTGAAGAATCCCTTTAAGGTAGACAAGTACTCTAGCCAAGGACGCCCATGGGAGCTAAATTACTCATCAATTTTCTAAAACTTGAATGTCTTTGGAGAGGTTGTTAAAAAATGCCTTCATCTGCTCTCTCCAGATCCTCTCCAGTGACGATTCTTCTTCCTTGTCTGGAATGCACATTTTGACACAGCTTATCAGACACAACTACATTCCTGGGTTTGAACCCAAAAGGCTTAATGACCACTATACAAAATGTCCCAGGGAAATGTCTGATAGTGCAATGTTATGCTCTGAAAGTCATTTTTCTTTTTCCTGGGGATCATCTTAGTTATAGAAATTATACGTTTTAAATGTATGAAAGGAAATTCCAACAAGTTTTTAAATCTGGTTATCTCTCTAATGACTTCAATTCTAGACAAAAATCGAATTCTTCAAACAAAAACAAACAAAAAATGATTTTTTCTTCATTTTACTTCCTTTAAATAAACATTGCCTAGCAAATAAACCCATTGTATAAAGCCACAAAGTGAAGGAAAAAACACAAGACAAAAAAGGTTACAGAGTTCCCTGTGCTGAACCCACGCTCAAAGAGACATGAATCAGCTCCCATCCCATTCCAGATGACCCTTGAACTTGCCCGTGGAGAAGGCAATACTGCTCACTTTCTAACAATAGGTATGCCATAGGACTTTATGTAATACACTTGCTTGTCCAAATCTGTTCTCTTTGTTTGGAAAACCTACAGTTTTGGCTTTTCTTTTTTTCTAGTGTAGTTCACACATTAATTATTTTCCATTTAAGAACACTTTGACTGGAATGTTTTAGATTTCCTCTCTTCCCTCCCAAGCTCAGACAGCAGTCCTCTTTATCTTCTTTGAGTGACCACATATTGCTGGAGTTATTTCTGTCCTGGAGTTTGAAAGGACCATTCATAAGTCATTCCCTATTTTCTTCTCACTCCCTCTCAGATCAAAGTATATGTTCTGGTGGCGGAAGCGAATGATACATCTCAACAGAGCATGCTTTATAAAATGCCTGTTAGAACATTTTTATTTTATAAAGCATCAAATGTTCATGTCTTACATATTGGCCAACACTGGATACTTCAGAACTGAGGTTATATGAAGCATGGCCCAAATAATGGCTTCATGGTATGTCATAGAGTTAATTTAATGGTATTATCTTCAAATAAACATTTCCATCCATCCTGCTTCTCATACCATTTTCAATTATGAAGTATAAAGCAAAACTGAAATTGTGAAGTCACATCAACAAGCATTGATTAAGCGCATCTTGGCTTTTTCAATTCATAATAGACCATAGCAGTGTGAACAAGTACTTCAGTCCTCTTATTTCCTGTATTTTTCTGCCTGTTACTGATTCCCCATGTATCGTGATATATAATGGGGAGATATAGAAAATGTCCATGAAACAGTTACAATGTTTGACTAAATTGGGAGAAAATCAAATGTTGTTTCTAATCTGATTTACTAAAAGAAATGGACAAGGGCAAATTTTAAAGCTGAAGTACAAATATATATATCATATATATATATATATATATATATATATATATATATATATATTAACAATTTATTCTTTTCTGGGACAGAATGCCTTCAGAAAAACATGTATCATGTTTTCTCTCATTCATGGTTCCTGGATTTTACACAGATTTATCAATTCATTTATGTATATGTGGCATGGAAGTAGATGCAAAAAGTAGAAGTATAGGGCAACTAAGGGAATGAACTAATGTCAGAGGGGACAGTCAAGGAAGGAAAAAGTAGAGAATACATTCAACATAATATATATATACTTGCATGAAAACTTTGGAAAATAATGTTAAATATTACTAAAGACCCATGTTAATGCAGAAATAAAAATAAAACAGATTCCCCCAAAACTCCCAGCTACTCCATGATAGAACAGAGTTCATCACTTTATTTGCCCATTCCAAACTTGTAAATTTGCCTCTTCATTGAAACAGAATTGAGAGACCAAAATCAACCCATTCAGTGTTCTCCTGGCTATTACCAGATGTGGATAGAATAGTGACAAACATGAGCTACTCAGTGTACATGTTTCCAGATGAGGTCAAAACAATTTGGCAGTCTGCCTTCTTATTCTGTAAACCAATGGCCTTTTTAGTCATTTTGGTGCTACATTTGTGTGTGTGTGTTTCTTGAATGTCCCCCAAGAATAATACTGGAATAGTTTCAAGTGTTCTAAGTGCAAGAAAGCTGTTATGTTTCCAAGGAAAACAATACACGTATTAGCTAAGCATCATTCAGGCATAAGCTGTAGTGCTGTTGGCCATGAGTCCAATGTTAATGAATCAACAAAACCTATTAAATAAAGTTTACTAAGCAGAAATATACATAAAACAAGGTTATATATTGATTGCTTTATGAAAATGTAACCACAGGCTTATAAAAACCTAAACTTACATTTCCTTTAGGAGCAATAGTTCAGTTCTTCATAAAATGGAACTATAATAAATAACAAGAATTAATTGTATTTTAAACTCAGCTTAAATTAGATCTGCCAAGAAATCAGCTAGAAAAATAAATTAAAAAAAATATCTTCCTGTGCCAAAATTCTTGGGTCATAGAGCCTTAGATTTTTCTATAGAGTATAATGGATTCCTAAAATAATTTTTAGATTGTCTTTTTCTGTTATTATTTTCTGGAGGAAATATCACATTGGGAGCACAAATGGCACAACTCCGGAACCCTAGACCATAGCTTCTTGAGAAAGGGCCAGCTCCACCAGCTCAGGTCACTGGGACTTCCAGCTAAATCTGAGAATGCATATTTCTTGGGTCTTATTTCCTCTCCTCTCCTCTCCTCTCCTCTCCTCTCCTCTCCTCTCCTCTCCTCTCCTCTCCTCTCCTCTCCTCTCCTCTCCTCTAGGCAGGGGAGAGACAAGCCAGGAATAGCTCTGTCCCTAGTTTGAAGAAAAACCATAAATACATTCATTTTTCTCTACAGATGGATGGATAGATAAACTGACATAGAGACAGACAGATGGAAGTCAGACAGATATGTAATTTTTTTCTTTGGGTGGGCAAAAGCCAAATTCAGAGTCAGGCTTTATGGCTTTATGGGCAAGGGATTAGTACAGCAGAAACACTAAAATTAGATTACATGAATTATTCAGTGGTTTGTCTCATTTCTGTTTTGAAACAAGTTCTCTCTATGTAGCCCAGGCTGGCCCCCAAATATTCGACCCTCCTAATTCCATGAACCAAAAGGCCAATTTTACAGATATACTTTTTTTTGAGGTGGGTTTCTCTCTGTGTTATTTACGTGGAATTTGATCAAGACCTTCTCATCTCAGTAGTTGAAATTACAGGAACCCAGGACACTCATTATTCAAATAGGTGTTTTTGTTAGTTTAAAGGACTTTTTCTGTGTGATGTGAAGGACAGAAGCTAGGCCTTTGTCTACAATGGCTGAGCACTCTACAGTTGAGCTGCATTCCAAACCTTTAGGTTTATTTTGATAAAGAAAATTCTCTGCTTTAGTGCACTAAATAAGTCCTGTGATAAGTAGATTTCTAAAAGCAGAGAAAGTATTAGTTTCTTAAAGTTACCTACAAAAAGCAACACAGCAACATTAAGCATGCATGATTAGGTTACCAAAGTAATTGTTGCCAAGGTACCTAACCCTGGAGAATGAAATAATTTTTTAAAAAATTCTAGCACCACAGAGATTTTCTCTTCATTTAATTTCATAAGTGCATATAACATAATACATGAACAAAAAATAGAATATAGCTAGATAGGATTATGTTGCAGTAATAAAATGTTTGGTTGTTAGTTAGCCCTTAAAACTAATTCTGTTCTTAAGATGAGACATGCCTTTGGTAGGATACATTACTACACAATGAAACAAAAGCTTCTTTGTTTTGCAACACTGTAGTCTCTGACTAGGCTTCCCTTTTTTGAGTACCAGACTTGTAATGTTTGGATGTCTCTAATGGGTTTGACCAGTGATGTGAGATCCAAACAAACAAAGCATCATTTTAACCATTGGTTGCTGTGTTGCAATGATAAACCAGAACCTAGCAGGGTTCTACAAAGAATAACACAGCTACTTGCATCTTTTCCATAGGCAAAGCACAGTAAGTGTTGATTAATGGGAGATTTATCGACAGGCTACATACCAAGGAGCCAAGAGGGGAGTTGGTCGGTCACTGCCTAATGTTTAAATTGCTTTCCTCCAGCACATTTCCTGTATTCCCACTTTAACTCACTGCAGAAATAGATTTCCTACCAGTAACCTTTACCTACTCTTTAGACATCCAGAGAGCTTCTTATTAGGCCCGAATTCTAGATATTTTCCCCAATTTTTTCTTGGCTTTACTTCTTCCCATTATGCCTTTTAAATAATAAATGTAATTAGTGGTTTTATAAGGCATAATATTTAAAGTACTTTCATAATTGTTTTTTTAAAAAAAAAAAAAAAAAGTCAGTCCTTCCTATACGAGTTAGGTCAGCTCTGTTCTATCTACTCAGACACCTTCCTGTCAAATACTACTTGATTGTTCCTTGTCGTGAAAGACCATATTATGGATATCCTCAGTCGACTAGGTTGGAAGTTCTGAGGTCTTCCAGCATGTTTACTAGGAATGGAGACATGTGCTAAACAACTGTTGAACACACGCCACATAGAACCAGGGACTTGGCTTTATTTTATTAAGCTTGTGTATAAGGCATAACATGGTTCCATACACACCTGGGCAATCCAAAGAAAATTGGTGACTGTGAATAAGGTAAGTAAAGTGTACTCCCTCCTGAATTCAAAGTGATCACCTAATTGAGGCAAATTGCCTTCTCCAGGATTTGCTTATAATAGAAAAATGTAGCTGCTGAAAGGCTTAATGATACTGAATTGGTACCCTTTTGAACTAAATTATTCCTTCAGAGAGCAAAATGGTCTTCCCGGAAGGGGCAAATTATCTTAAACTTTTGAGCTGTATACCTCAAAGAAAAGGCACCAATTTGCTCTGGGAACTCTGTTCGTCAGTTGCCCACATCCTCCTGCATAAAGAATCTGTCACTGTAAACTGTTTGTCAACTATGGTTGACATACTTCAAAATGCCACTGAAGTGTTTTCCTGCTTAAAGCAGCCATATTGGAGACATACTGGAGCCATATGGGGACAGGGCAGCACTTTGCTTGGGAAATGTAGATTGAGGTAATTAAAATAGCTCCCTTGTAAAAAAGACTGGCATTTCTTGAGTGGAAGTCACTTCACTGCTGAGGGCCTAACATGAACGAGGTGATAATGGTTGACTTCTCATTGGGTTGGTTGTGAAAGCCTGAAAATCCTGCAATTGGGAGCATGAAGAGGTCAAGGACAGTGTGAGCTACATGGCAAATTACAAGCCAGCCTGAGGTACCTAGCAAGACGGTGTCAAAAGAAGAGAACCAGAAGAAAAACCACTCCTGCTAGTTAAAGTCTTTCCCTGATGCCTTGCAAAATAGCAATATGAGTGCAGATACTGTCCTCTCCAAAACAGTTTTTGTGAATGCTAATTAGCTGCCTCCCTTCATAGTGTGTGTGTGCATGAACCAACTCTGCTCCTAGCAGTGCTGGAGGAGTGATACCTTTGCACAGACATTCTTCAGTACTTTTCTGTTGAGGATTTACTACATGAACTTCTTCCTTGCATGTCAGTGCTGCCCTTCTGCATATTTCAATATGCCACCTTTCTATCTTCTTTGTTACTAAGATTGCTATTGTTGCAGCTGCTGCTGTTTCCGAGATGGAGCTGGAGGTCAGTAGAGGAAAATGTTACTTCTACTTATTCCTTTGTGCCCAGAGGGTGCCCTTGTCCATTTAAGTGTGCATGCAGGTGTGTACATGCTTGCACATGGAGGCCAGAAGCTAAGGATGGGTATCTTCTCCAGTCACTCCCTACATTAGTTTTAGCTATACGGTCTCTCTCCAAACTTGGAGCTCACCTATTTAGGTACACTTCCTGGCCAGTGAGCTCCTGGGATACTCCTGTCTCCACCCACCTCAGTGGTAAGTGCTGGGGAATCAAAACTCAGGTCTTCATGCTTGCTTGGCACACACTTTGGCAACTGAGCGCTCTACCCAGCCCTACTTACACTAATTTCTTTCCCATTCAATGTTTACTGGCAGCTCTGAGGAACCCATGGTATCCATTTGCCCTCTCTAATGTTTGCAATTAAAATGACTTAATTCTACATTAGTTGTCAATGCAATTAATGTTCATTGGTTGTTGATAAGGGTATTGAACCAAAAGATAGCTTTGAGCAGACTGTGTGTCACTTCACTGAAACCTTTGCCTTACTATTGTGCAATATCTGAAATGATTCTGACATCCCCTCACAATGTCTAGGTACTTGATAGTACTTAAATGAACTCTCCTGATTGCCTTGGTCATATCAGATTGATGCACTGGCGATCATTTCGTTGTCTGATCATCACAGCCTAGACTTTTGCACAATTCTGCTACTTAGGCCTGTTGATATCAGGATTTCTGTCCTTGTCCACTTCAGAACACACTCAAGAGCATCCAATTTTCCTCACAAACCCCTTCCAACCTCACAGTGTGCTGCACTTTGAAGACATGCACTTAGATCACATGTCAGTGGGACTCTTTTTGTTTCAATAATCACACACCCTTCTCATCTGTAATTTTTACACAATTAAATGCATCTTTTTCTGAAAGCATAAGCATTTTTGAATTGTGTAACCATGGGTTACATTTACTCCTAGGAAACTGAATTCATTTATTTCTCCTCTCCACTGTAAACATTTTCAAGACAATCTGCTAGATAACCAAACCTGGTTCCATTGTATTTCAGGGACACTGCTTCTCCACTGGATGGTATCTTTAAAATGGTAGAGCAATGCAGAAATCTACCCAGCATATGTTTAATTCATTGGGTGACCTTTCCAAACGTGGATTTTTTGTCATTAAACTAAAAATAATCCAAAACCTTTAAATATACAGCAGAACAACATTAGGCCTATAATAACTCTGCTT
The DNA here is from genome assembly GCF_003668045.3 of Cricetulus griseus. Taxonomy (NCBI): domain Eukaryota; kingdom Metazoa; phylum Chordata; class Mammalia; order Rodentia; family Cricetidae; genus Cricetulus; species Cricetulus griseus. Next base: position 48,884,451 of record NC_048604.1, read on the forward strand.
AGATCCCATGCTTTAAAAGAAAGCTTTTGGATAAAAGAAATAAATGGATTTCTCTCTCTTTCTTCCAAGTTCCACTCAGTTTCTGTCTATCTCTTACTCCTGAGAGCAGAGGCAAATTAACTCTTTACAGGAAAATAGAGCAAGAGACTCTAGGATAAAGTGGCCATTTTTTAAAATAACTTTTATTGATTGTAGACCTAAGTCACTAAACGGATTTGGCAGAAGTGAGAATTGTCACAAACTGCTCCTATCACTTTCTCTTCCTACCTCCACTTCATAGCCCATCCCCAGCACACACAAACACACAGTGATTTTACAACTCTCTTCTTCTGTATTATTCTGAGATTAATAGGGGAAATGTGACCTTCTTGAAAATTAGGACCAGGTCAGTTAATCTCTCTATCCCCAAGGCCTCTCACAGTGTCTGGGATTTGTGTGGGCTCGCTGAATAAATGTCTATAGACGTATCAGTTAAATAATTCATCAGCTTTTAAATTTTTCTGATGCTCTTACACATTTCTCCTACCCTAACACTGCAGGTAAGGGTAAATAGAAGTCAAGGTCTTATAGCCACATAGACCCAAATGCTCTTAATGTTTATTCTGTCAAAACAAGAAAGGTCATAATTCATAGAATGCCAAGAGGCACTGGTCTAGTTCAATCCTACCGTTACTGTGGCACTACTATCTAAATAGAACATGTCTGCATTAATATTTCAATTAAATTATTTTTAAAATCCCAGACTTCCACTCAAGGTACTGTGGTCAATAGGTTACTGAAAAACATTCACAATTGTCTATTGATGCTGGCAGAAAAACAAAGATAAATAGACATACTAAAATTTATAATCATGCTTTCTTTTACAGGCTCTACATTTATCTGACAGTATCAATAAATATTCTTCTATAGGTACACTAATACTCAGGGCTCCTCAGGAGAAGACTTTTAAAACATTCTCACATCCACTAGAAATAACAGACACGTGTAAGTGAAAACTAACTTTATTACAAATATAATTGCACTGAATGGCTGTAATTGGGTGGCTCTAAAAATCACTCATTTCAATTACTTAGGGACTGTGATGAAATTTTACCTAGTGAAGATTCAGGGAGCTAACCAAATAATTTATTTCTTTTAAATGGTGGGTAACATGAATAAAAGTATTAGTATGTTATTTAAACCTAATTTGAAAACATGATTTACATGATGAAAATTACTCTATTAATCAGAGTCACTCTGGTAGAACTGATTTAATAAAAGTTTCATTTTTAAAGTATAATTTGGCTTTCCTGTTAGAAAATGAATTCTTCTATCTCCAAATTACAAATTGCCCCACATTTTAACCTTATCTCTGATCCTAAAGCTTGCCAGAGATGGAGAGGAAGAGGGTACGCCTGATAACATCATCACCTTTAATTCATAGTTCAGGTCTGCACAATTGTCACTCCCGTGTTGTGTTCTTCTCTGGTTTACCACCACCACAACACAGTGATACGCCAAAAGAAAGAGGCGGAACAGAACATTTTCTAGGCTGCTACCTTTCCCATCGATTTTCATTTATCAGAAAGCACCCAGCCTCCCTTAGCTTCTTCCTACAAGTGAAATACTTTTCTAATCACCAGTGGGGAGCTAGGGAAGCATGAAAAAGATCTGCAATCATGGAGGAAAGAGAGGAGGTAAGTGAACTAAACAAATTTTTGTTTTGGTTTGATTTGGTTTTGGCTTTTGAGACAAGGTCTCTCTATGTATGTATCTCTGGCTGTCCTGAAACTCTACATGTATCGGGCAGGCCTTAAACTCACAGAGATCCAACTGCTTCTGCCTCTGCCTCCCAAGTGCTGAGATTAAGGGTGTGCATCACCATCCACAGCTTAAACAAACTTTTTTAGATACCTTGTACTCACATTATTTGTTAATTCCACCCTGACAGGAAGAAATTGCCTAAATTAGGGGAATCAAAAAATTACTACTAGTAAAGAGTAGGATCAAATTTCTGAAAGACATCTGCCCTCATGTGGATGCTGCCTATCTTAAAAGCTTGCTCCCTATGGTGGTACTACTGGAGGTGTTGGAACCAATAGGTGTGGCTTTATGAAAGGTTCTCACATCATTGGGGACATTCTTCCAAATGAGATTGCAACACCTTGATCTATCTTCCTCTCTGTTTTCTTCCCGGCCACTAGTTAAGTGATTTTTTAGGCCCACGGCAATCACATCAAGCAATCATTGACTGTAATATATCATTAAATGAGATCCAGAATAAACATTTTCTCTCAGTACATGAGCTATCGCATTATTTCATTATGGTAGTGCAAAATTGAATAATGCCATGCCCTAAAGGCCACATCATCCTGTTGTATGTTCATAGTAAGGAAACTGAGGTTCAAGTTCCTTGCTCAAATTAGCATAGATATTTTGCCCATAAATATTTCACCCTGAACTAGAACCTATGTCTACTCAAGTACCAGAACAGGACTTCCCCGTCCAGGTAATCAACCTGGGCATGATGAATATACTAAAGAGCTTCAGTACAAACATTTCATTTTCACCTCCATCATCTACAAAACCCTCACTTCAAGAGAATCCTATTTGTATATTAGCTGTCTTTTTAAGGCATACTGACATTTGAATGAGATTGACAAAATACCACCATCCTCTCTAATTCTTTCCTATTATTTACTACAAAGCCAACTTTTAGCAAACCTCACAGCCCCTCTGCTCCCATACCTTGCCAGACACCTTCCTAACATCTGGCCAGACAGTTTGACTGCCCTATAAGATTGACAGTAAATGTCAATGTCTTGTGTCAAAATTCATAGTGACCTTTCCAAGGATATTGTTAGAAGAACTGAAAGATGATGCAGCAATTTACTTGATTAAAAATACACATGTAATGAGTCTGAAGGAAAAGGAAGCATTTTCAAACAGGAGGCATTATAAAATATAGATGCTATAGGATGATATGCAAAACTATTTAATCTTATAAATATGTCATTTTAATTCCAGCTAATGGATATGGACATTTTAAAAAATGTAAGAGAAATGGACGGTAATTGATAAACTCTGCCTCACCAAAGTAGGCCATTGCATATAGAATTCTAGACACCATCTTGATTTTACATATTGTGTTAATGAATATATAAAAGGTCTATTTAGATTTTCATTTAGATGTTTTATTTAGGATGGAAAATTAGATTAGGTGTGTAATAAACTGCCACTGAATTATAATTACACATAAATCATTCAGAGTCAAGTTTTAAAAAGTCTGATCAGATAATATAAGGAGAATGGTAACAATAAATAATAAAACAATGAGAAGCAGCAATTGCCCTGAATTTTATATTAAATATATCAAAATTAAATGACTATATAACACTAAGGTGGTTAAATTTCTTGCTAGGTCTTTTATTCTCCTCTACTTTCTTTCCTCTTCTATTTGCTCTGCCTATATCAATAATATTCGTATTTAAGGGTGTCTTCCCATCACATGACCCCATTTTCTACTGTCTCCCAGTAGGGGTAGGCCCCAGCTGCTGTGCATGTTCCACATAACTAATAACAACCTCTCCTTCTGAGCCACAAATGATTGGACATGTGGAATCCTTTGACCTCTACTGAGCTGATTTTTCTCCTGGGCCCTCACCTAAGCCGTAGCTGATCAGAAGAAGATAAACACTTACTTCAGGGTGTGCCAATTGGATTCCTCTCTTAAGAATTTGAAATATCGGGGCTGGAGAAATGGCTCAGAAGTTAAGAGCACTGGCTGCTCTTCTAGAGGTCCTGAGTTTAATTCCTAGCAACTGCATGGTGGCTCACAACCATCTGTAATGAGATACAATGCCCTCTTCTGCAGTGCAGGAAAAACACTGAATAAAAAATAAATAAATAAATCTTTTTCAAAAGAATTTGAAATATGAAACTGGCCTCTGACATTCATTTAACTGAAAACTCCAGAAATCCAGAAGCTATATGGAGACCATGATTTTGTAATTACTAGTGTCATGGAACTCATCCTGGAAGTGGGGTGGCTGCTCAATTTCTCAACAGCTTCTCAGTGAGTGTTTCAGGTTACTCATGAGGGAGAAACTATATTGTCTACTTTGGGTTTCCTTGAGATTCTGTGTTTATTCCAGTAAATCCTTTTATACATATGCTAATTTTAGTGAACTTATGTTGTTTACAACCAAATACATAACAGCAAATACCCTTTTGGCTATTTGTTTTCTCTGCTTCCTCCCTGTTCCTCATAATCATGAAAACAAAACAAGAAAATATAGAATTTCATATGCTAGGGGCCATGGAGACCCTGAACTTTGCCACAGAATACTTTTACTATTGTTCTTCACATTCACTCTTCCAACCTGGAGCATTATCATTATTTACTTTCTCCTCACTAAGCTTTCCACAAATATGGATTCCAGCTCCCTGACTTACATATTATATTGATATTTCTAATTGTTCACCAAGCATGCATGCCTGCTGCAATGAATAGCACAGTTTCAGTGTGAAGACTGTACTGTGAAGCTGTGTCCTCTCAGTTCTATGAGCTGAGATGTTGCCATCCATCTTCCTACTTCCAAAGTGTAGACAAAGGACTTTAGAAATGAGCAACCAAGTGCCACTTTTTATTCAGATATATAATCACAGAGATTGGATAAGGGTTTGCATGCCATGTAGATTAGTTAGGATTAGTTTTCTTTTGTCTATTTTGTTTTTACCATTTTCACAATTAATTGCAAATGATCAAATAAATACATTATTCAGTTATCAAAGATGGCAAAGTGCAGGCTTAGCTATGCTGCACACCATCAGTGCTGTTAGGTAATATTATTGCTTCCATTACTGTAGCTCACACTGATACTACTACTAACAGGATTAACAGCAAAGACAAAGGTACAAGTAAGGAAGTACCCTGAGCATGCTGTAGGGATCCTAACTCCATTCTTTGGATTCTTGTGGGAGAATCATGTGATGTATTTAGGGCTATCTTTCAGGTTAGTTAGAGAAGATATTATAAGCCATGATAAAGAAGTTAACTTCACTTCAGAAGATGGTGATAAACCACTTGAAGGGTCATGCTTAGCAAAACTTTGAAAAAAAAAGACATAATAGCATATCATTTCCAGAAGATAAATGTGTTGGTGGAGAGATAATTAGTTGGAGAGATAATTAGTTCAAGGTAGATGATGCTTGAGACTTAAGTCAAAGCTTAGGAGATCACTGAAGGAGACTAAAATTGAGCTGGAAAGTGCCAGATTAGAACAGTGGCAGCAGATGCAATTGGGAAGGAAAAAAATCTATTCTTTGGAATTTTCTTACATGTATATCATGTGTCTTGATCATATCCACTCCCAGTTCTCCCTCTCCAACTCGCCCATGGTCTCCAAACATATCTCCTACTCAATTTCTTGTCTCATTTTAATTTAATAACCCACTGAATCCAACTAGTGCTTCTCATATGTGTGTGGATGGGCCATCCATGGGAACATGAGTGACCTATTTGTAGACACACTCCCTACAAAGAAAAGTTACTCTCCCAGTAGCCATCAATTACCAATAGTTCTTCATCTAGAGATGAGGTCTCAAAAGCTGTACTCTACCCATGCAGGTCTTGTGTTGCTCACCAAAACTGCTGTGTTCATAAGTGCAACAGGGATGTCATGTCCAAAGGACAGCATCTTGCATCACTCCTGCCCATCCTCTGGCTCCTACATTCTTTCCATCCCCTCATGCCTGATGTTCCTAAACCTTGAAGGCAGTGCAGGGGGCTTATATACAGCTGAGCACACCCACTCCCTTATTCTCAGAACACTGGAGAGTGTGAGTCTCTGTACTAGTCACTACCCACTGAGATAAGAACCTTCTCTTACTATTGAAATACTTGCACACCTATGTTTATAGCCACTCTCTCCCCATTAGTTATGAAATGGGATCAAACAACATGCCATCAAACAAGGAAGAGATAATGAAAACATGGTTCATACACACAGTAGAATATTACTCAACTATAAAGAAAAATGAAATCTTGGAATTTGCAGGTAAATTGGGTGAAACAGGAAAAATCTTTGAGAGAAGCAAGTATACCACAGATATAACTGGGTATGAAGGAGAAGGAAAGAAAAAAAATCAAAGGCTACAAAGAAATTTAAAGTCTGTGTGGCTGACACAACGAATGAGTAAAAAATAAAACTAATTTTAAGGAAACCTGTGAGTTTAGTTTTAAGCATGTTGAATTAGAGACTACAAAAACCACCAAACTAGAAATATCAAATCTATTAGTGAATGATGGAGAGAAGTAGGGCTGAAAATACTGACTCTAAAGTCACTTACATGAAACACTGGCTACTGTAGGCTCCATCCTTTCAGGAGAAATTGGGTAGATGAGAAAAATAGATAGTTCTGCTTTTGAGAACTGACAGTTCATGCAGTATATTAAAAATATGCAGCCAGGCAATGGTGGCACACTCCTTTAATCATAGCACTAGGGAGGTAGAGGGAGGCAGATCTTTTAGGGCAAAGCCAGCCTGGTCTACAGAGTGAGTGTCAGGACAGCCAAGGTTACACAGAGAAACTGTTGCAAAAAACAATAAAAAAATAAATATTAAGCCAGGTGGTACTGGTGGTGCACACCCTTATTCCCAGCATTTGGGAGGCAGAGCCAGGCAGATCTCTGAGTTCCAGACCAGTCTGATCTACATAGCGAGTTCCAGGAAAACCGGAGCTACGGAGAAACCCTGTCTCAAAAAAATCAAAAAAGGAAAAAAAAATGCATAAATCAGAACAGTCATTGAAGACTTCCTGAAAGAGGTGGCTTTGTAACTGGGCTAAAAAATACCTACATGATTGGTGAGTGTAGTTTCTCACCATACTGATGGGGTTCAAAATAGTCACAAACACCGCGTTATTTAATCTTAATAAATTCATAGTAATAATAATGTCTCTTTCTGACCAAGAAAATGAATAGCTCGTCATCATAAGTATAGACACTGAAGATATCGGGGTAAAGAAAAGAGAATGTGGCAAAGTACTTCAAGAAAATTAAGCAGCAGTCTGGACAAACGTGGAGACAATTTTTTCTGTCCCTTCTCAATCTGTTTTACATAACGCCATTTTCAAGAAATGTCATTAGGACAGCATTTCAGAGATACACTTATCTCTCTTAGTTTGTGACATGGGAGAAGTTTGGGTTTTTAGTTTGCTTGCTTGTTTCCTGAACGAGCTGCCTTAAAGCAGAAAATAAGTGACTGGAATAAAATGTCATCTCCTTTTAGCAAATACTGTCAGGTGTTTACTCAGCAAAGCACTCAGCTGGGCCAGGGGAAGGGAGACTAGAAGGCAACAAAACTTAGTAAGGCATAGTCCCTGGCTGCTAAGGAGCTTTCTGTCTGGTGGAGGTGATTGACCATATATAATATAAAGTTCATGGGATCAAGAAACAAAGCAAAGGCCATTTTGAAAGGTGTGAGTTGAAGCCCTTATGGTATGATGAAGGTCACCTACTAATAACAGTTCTGGTGACAAGGATCAGCTGTTAAAACCTGGAAAACTGAGTATGAATCTGATAGGCTTGCTTGTCAGTTAAAGAAAAGCATGCATGAATTAGCTGCACTCTGTGTTTCTACTATTTATTTCTACATCAACTGCAATTTGAAGGAAAATGTGAGTAAAGAGGTTTCTTTCATTTGAAGTTTAATTTCTGGTGATGTCATGATTCAAAGCGTCAGAAATAGTATTTAAAATAGTAAAAAAAAATAAGTTTCTTCTTAACTCTTATTTTACAACTCTAATATTTCAAGTCAAGACTTGGATGAAAGCAAGAAAGAAGATTCAGTAAGATTTTGGCTGGAAATGTTTGGCGAGCTTCCATCACTTGCCTACTGCAGGAGCCAGTGTTTGATACTGGAGGAGCTGCGAGCTTCTCTATACTGCCCTGGTGGTCCAGAGATTCTGGCTTTGGACAGCACCATCTGGACCAGTGTGAATGGCAAAGTCAAACCTCCCATGTGCATTTGCCTAGCTGGGCAGATCAACTTTGGAGCAAGGGCACAGGCTGCCTCTTGGAGACCATTAGCTTTCTTCCTTGGTGGTGTGGATAGCTTCAAGGTGCCACTGCCATCACAAAGAGAATAAAGAAGCTTTGCCTGTCACTGTATTGCAAATTGCCCAGTTGTGAGATCCTATTTATCCTGGGTTTTGACACAGACAGTCATGCAGCTTCCTGTATCATCTTTTCCTCTGTGGATGGAGGAGCTTTCCCTGCATATAAATCCCAATAAGTGTCTCTTTGGCAATCCCTTTTCAGTAGGTTTTCCTGGTTGATTGGCAAATGGGGGTGAACATGTCTAGTAAGCCTAAGCTGAGCTCCAGACTGTTTTGAATCTGAAATCTCACTTAATACCTCAGTATGTCCATTCTTTTTGGGTCATGTCTTATTTCCTGTTTCATTGTAACTGATAAAATTTAAAGTACTGAGATTACTAGAGTAGACCTTGAAATCAAACAAAATGTTTATCATAAGCCAGTATAGTAATGTATGCTCTATTTTCCGCATCTCTTTGACATTTTTTGTTTGTATTGCCCAAATGTTTCCACCTAAAATCAAGCTGAAAAAGACTTTTGCATGCCCAGTGCAATGGAAACTTGCTAATGATCTTTTCTTTCTTCAGTTGTTCTATTTTTAAATTTTGTCCCCTTATTTTTAAATATTACATGATATATACCCGTCCCCCTCCCTCCCAGCCCTACCACATACCTGTATATGCAGATACCTGCAGGTTGTGACACAATATTTTTGTGTTAAAGTCAGAGATAAGTTCTCTCCTTACATTGTGTGGGCTATGGAAATGGGACTCAGGCCATAAGCCGTAGCAACCAGTGTCTTTACACACTGAGCCATCCCACCAGCCCCACAAAAGCATTTCTTTGTATAACAAAATAAGTCATTTTTTGTGCTTCACATCTTAGGCAAATTCTATTCCAAAATGAAGTAAAGATGGTACTGATGATCACAACTGACTATATCACACAACCTACCTATTTGATTCAATTTCCAAACTACCCAGGCTGACTTGGTATTTTGTCACCATAGACTGATGCTAAAAGCATGTGGCACCTCTAAAATAAGATACACACAAACATGTTGAGGTACTCAGTTTGTCAGTATGTAGGCCAGAGGAAGCTACTGCCTCTAGTTTATAAATTTACATTTTAAAAGATAAAATATGGCTGGAAGAGATGGCTCAGAGCTTGTTGCTCTTCCAGAGGACCCAACGTCGTTCCCAACACCCACTTTGGGTGACTCACAAACACCAGCAACTCCAGTTTCAAGAGATCTGATGCTCCCTCTTGGCCCCCATGAGCACCAGCACTCAAGTTTATATACGAACACACAGACACACATTCATATGCTTAAGTAAAATCTAAAAGGACATCTTTAAAAGATAAAGAAGCTGTCAATTGGGTTTTTCAGTGCAGCTAAACTCTCAAAAAATGACATTTCACTTTTAACTTTATCAAGTTATTTGCTAGGCTGGGTGAGTCGTTTTATATGTAGCCTTAGAAAATAAGGAAAAGCAGGAGAGGATAATGCTAGATACAATCAATTTAAACAAATGAAGTTAATAGTCCACCAACAGGTGAAAGCAAGTCAGTTTAAAAACAGCTTTATAAATTTGTTACACACATAATGCCAAATCCTTCAGAAATAAGATAGAACTAATGACAGCTGCCTCATCCTTCACCTTGTGATTTCTCTGAAGAATGTGCCCATGGCATATGATAGTCGCCTATATGAAGTCTACAGGAAGAAGAATTGGCTAGGAAGCAATTGCTTGTGTTACCTAACTCTATTCAGAAAGACAGGCTCTATATATTGCAATAATGATAATGATAATGATGGAATCATAAACACTATCATTTATTGATGTCTAAGTGAGTTAATGTATGTAAGGCACGTAGAGCAGAGCAATGCCTGGCACAAGTGTATGCGCACTAACTGTAAGCTATAATTAAGATGCTGTAATGGTATAATAGAGCATTCTCCCTAGCACAAGGTAGTTTAGAACTAAAATTTGAAGCTAGCACACAACCTTACCGTAGTCATCACTAACTTTCTTCCTAATTCTGCATCCACACAAGCATATCTATATAAGCTGGTCTCCCATCAGTCAACAAATTGCACAAGCTAAACATAATCTTAGACTCGATTTCTTTTATTTTCTAATGCTAATCCTTCAAGAGGGATTATGGTTAGCCATATTGACTAATCTCCCTCTGCTCCACTGTTGTCAGCCTAGTCTGAGCCACCCTTTTCTCCTTTCTGGAGTATAACTAGTATCCTCATAATTAGACTTTTATATCCAACTTCTTTTGTGAATATCCCTCACAATTCTCCATAGACAGTGGGATTTGTTGTTGTTGCTAAAACTCAAGTGTCTTAGGGTTTCTTTTCTTTTTTATTTAGGGTTTCTATTGCTGTGAGAAAACACATGAACAACTAACTTGTGGAGGAAATGGTTTATTTCAACTGCTAATTTGTAGTTCATCATCCAGGGAACTTGGATGCAGAAGTGGATGCAGTGGCCATGGAGGAGTGCTGCTTACTGGTTTGTTCTCCATCACTTGCTCATCCTGCTTTCTTAAAGCACTCAGGACAGCCAGCCCACAGGTAGAATTATCCACAGTGTTCTGGGCCCTCCCACATCCAATATCAATCAAGAAAAATGCACCAAATATGCTTGACCACCAGCCATGTGATGGGGTCATTTTCTCAAATGAGTTTTCCTCTCTCCCAGCGACTCTAGCTTGTGTCCAATTCGCATAAATCTAGCCAGCACATCAAGTCTGATCTCTGTTAGTCTCTTTAATGCCTTTCTATTGCTCTACTAACCAAATTGTCAATGGCTCTGCCAATGAGGCCCGGCTTCATTTGTCCCCCACCTACCTCTCCAACCTCACATTAGATTACCTCTCTTTCTGCATTTGCTTCGATGATACTAGCTTCCTTCTAGTTCAGAAATACCTGATTAAGAAAAGAGCTTTGTCTGAAAATCCAGGGAACACAACCCAGAGAAAAAGAGGTGTGAACTGAGAGGTGGTGATGGTAATAGAAGGATGGGTGTGGCAGGGTTCAGCAAAGAAGAGGAAATCATTCTAGAAAAAGAGAACAAACAGAAGGAGCAAATACCGTGGACAGGAAGTGAACTTGGTATGATCCAAAGTATGGCTTTAAACACGTTGGAAGCAGATCAGGAGGAAGTCAGTGTCAGATCATAAAAAGGGATTTGAAAGGGATCATGATACACGAGCTAAACTGTTAGGCTTTTATTATTTTGTAATTATAATGTGGTTCTTAAAGTTTTAAAGTTTTGCATTTGTTTTAGCCAAATATAAGCACATGTTCTTCACTAAGTCATCAATGAAGTGTGTTGAACCTAGCTTGGCAGATGGTGGCCAAGAGATGCCAGAATACAGAGAACAGAGTGTGTTGCTGGTAGGATATCAGGTGCACTGGCACAGCCATGTGAGAGGAGAATCTTGCCCACAGCATTTGATACAGGCCAACATTCTCCCTTTTGAATCCAATAACTATTACTCAAGAGTTTGAGAGAATGGAAACAACAAACAGCTTGCCTAGATTAAGGAGCTAAAAGATGTGCCTTTAAATTGGTTTTGAAAAATAAAGTAGATAGGAAACAACTTGGGAACACAAAGGAATATATTGCATATTTGCAATACTGCATAATATATTTAAACATAAACCTAGGAGATCAAGAGTAACAGACCACAAAATGGAGAGAGAGAGAGAGAGAGAGAGAGAGGGAGAGAGAGAGAGAGAGAGAGAGAGAGAGAGAGGAAAAACTTCAAAGATGAATTGACTTAAAATTCTGAGCATTTTGTTTTTTCATTCATGGTGTTTGTTTCTAAAATCTGTCCAGGAAAGAAGCAATAATAAAGAAAAATACCTTCTACAACATTTCTTTAAAAAGCAAAAAACAAGAAAAACAAAACAAAACACAAAACGTTCTCACTCCGAAAACAGCTTGAAACAACTTCAAATTGTTCATCAATTTAGTCATCAGGAACATAGTGTGCTCTATATTTTAAAACTTCAGAAATTGATGCAGTGTTTGTTATATAGAATATGCAAGTCACTCTTAAGAAATGGTGAAATGGAATTGAGGTTGGTTTCCAGTCAACTTTAATTTACCTTTATCATGTAAAATTGCTGCAGGATGGGAGTTTTAATCCAATTGCCGTAAGTACCAACCACATAGTATTCCACATAGTAGATGCTTTATAAATATTTACTAAATGACTCAGCAAACCACTCTGCCCCAGCTCTGAAGTGCTATTAGTTCCTTGTTTGTTGGAGTTTCTTCCATCTACCAATAGAGAATTAGCCAATATCTTTGTCTTGGAAAAGGAATATATAGCAATTTGGTAAGTTGTATTGTCCCAGTTACACCACTTTAGAAAACAAATCTCTTTTCAGACATCTATTTGTTCAAAACTCTTGGTCTTTGTTAATGGTCATATTTAAAAAATATTTTTAATTGGCATTTCCCTTTTTAACAAGGAATAAACAAACCATGTCTTGTTCTATATATCTGTCTGTCTATCTATCTGAAATTTATCTATCCATTTCTCTCTCTCTCTCTCTCTCTCTCTCTCTCTCTCTCTCTCTCTCTCTCTCTCTGATTTTTCATAAGGGTGGTCTAAAGCTGAACACAATGTAGAGTCAGAACTAGATTGATAACAGATAGTTTATTAACAAAGTACTCATGCAATGGAGCCAGTGTCCACGTTTACACCTGATGCCTGCTCGTCTGCTCAGGCGGGAGAGAAAAAAGAGGCCCCCATGGGCCTCCATCCCTCTTAAACCCTTGTTAAGTCACTCTGAGCATGCCCAAGTGGCCAGGATTTCCCCCTACAGTGGTCATAGACTCTGGTGTCTGCTGGTGAATGTTGGTGCCTGGGTCAATCTTAGTGTTCCACTGAACCTCTGAACCACAGTGGAAGAGTGGCCTTACTCTGTCAGATGCTTGAACACACTTCATTTACATTTGAAAAGCAGTTTTTCTCAAATACCAAAGTGGTATAATCTAAGTATCTTGCAGTCTGTCAACGCCCATGTGAATTCTCATTCAGATGCAAACATGGTGTCTCTCAAACCCATGAGAATGAGGAACATTGTGCCAGACCATTTTATACAATAGCCTTCTTTATAGGCTCTCAAAAACTTTATGAAATTGGTACTTTTATTTTATATCACAAATGAATAAGGAAAAAATATAAGTAATTTGTGCTAATCATAGAAAGATGTACTCCAAAATCAGTGTTGCCCTGGCAACTATAACATTATTCTAAAAGTTTGTTTTATTCATTTTACGTTTTAAAATTTAAATTAATTTTAGTTTTTAATTTTTTGAGAATTTTATATGAGTACTGTATTTGCCCTCTCCCTCCTCTAACTCGTCTAGTGTCTTCCTCACTCTTTCTCGAATTCATGACCTTTTCTTCTTTAATTACTATCACAGATAGATAGATAGATACATACATACATACATACATACATGGATGCATGGACACAGAAAAAATAACAACAATCTGCTGAGTTCATTTTGTGCTGTTCATATATGTATGTGCTTAGAGCTGACCACTTAAGAATGAATGACTTATCAGGAATTTCTTCATAGAAAAGACTCTTTCAGCATCTTCATGTAGGAGTGGAGCCTTGTGAGAGTTCCCCCATACATACCTATAGTGGGAAATTACCAATACGGAGTCAGGTAGAAATATAAGGGTATTTAATAGGGAAAAGCCTTACTTACAGTGCGACCTAGCCAGCCGGCTTGGCAGCAGTTTGTATGCAAGTCCAAAAGAGAAACCGAAAGCGAAAACGCAGTCACCCTATGTCCCCTGAGGGCGTGGTCAGGCACACCTGTAGCCAGTCCCTAAGTAGGCGTGGCTACAGCTTCCCCTACACATACCAGCATATCCACCGTTGGTATCATTATTCAGGTCTCATTCAGGCAACCACATTGTTGAGATTTCATAAGTAAAGCTTCACTGTCTTGACTAGAAGATACTGCTCAGAAGAAGCCATCCTGGTCCTCTGGCTCTAAAAGTATTTCTACTCCCTCTTCCTACATGTTTCCTGAGTCTTAGGTGTGAGGGTTGTGTTGTGGACGTGTCAGTTGGGGTTGGGTACCCTATGGCCGGTATTTCTCTGCTTTTTTACTAGTTGTGGCAATGTTCCCTGTTTTCTGTAAAAAGAAGCTTTTTTGGTAATGAGTGAAAGTTGTATTCATCTGTGTGTAAATAATAAGTATTCAGAATTCAGTTAGGAATTACCCCGGTTTGGTAAAGTGGCTACAGTAGGTTCTCTTCTACAGTCTATGACCTTTCCAGGTATTTTATGTCAACAAATACCAAAGCATATAGGAAGCAGGAAAAGGAGACGTAGCAGCAGCATCTGTCTTGATATCTTGTTTGTACAAATAAAGCATGACTGAAAATCAGAAGGTGAAGCTTGCCACTAGCTAACCACAGAGGTCTGGAAGTCTGTACAGACAGACAGACAGACAGACAGACAGACAGACAGACAGGAAGTGAGGTGGCTTGGTGGATAAAGGAATATAAGCAGAAGGAAACAAGAAATTGGTCATTTTTTCCCTGGGAAGCTAGTGAGGTAAAGGTGGTTGTGGCTTGCTCCTCCTTCTCTCTGATCTCTCAGCATTTTTCCTATATCTGACTCCAGGATTTTATTACTAAGACCTATTAGAACTCAAGCTACAAACATCTTTTAGAGATCATTGTTTTTTGGCAAATTTTTACATATATTTTAAGTTAATCATTTTATAAACCTTTTCCACTTATATAATTATACAATTTTGATCATATAGAATTATCATCAGGTAGAATGCATCATAATTTAATGGATATACTATATTACATGTTACTGATATGCCTTAATTTATTTAGTCAATGTTGTTTCTACCATTCCCCCCAGTTTTTCTGTAAAGAATCGTGTTGTAATAAACTTCAACACATCTATGTTTTCACTAGTGATTGTCATTTTACTGCAAATACATTTCTAAACTGGAATTTGTATAACAAAGGGACATTCAGATTTTAAAATCTTTTTGAGGCATATTAATTGTATCGTTTAATTTGAGTGTAAAAGGTAAAGTCCAGGTCTATTTTTACAAGGAATGGCAGGCATTTTGCAAAGAATAAGAAATGATGCTACATTTCTTCTTATTCCTTTTTTTATGAATGTCTTACACTCACCTGACTCGTTATCATTCCCCAGTCATCTCTTCCAGTCATTTGTAGTCTCTGCTTTTAGACTTTGCCAGTAATCTGCTTAAGACAGCCAAGAGGGCAAAGCCAGAATCTGACTTCTCTTTTTATACGAATAATGACTGGTCACAGGTACCACAGAACCATGAGCAGACAGCTATATAATTATTAGCATTTGGTAGTTGAATGTATCCTTCTGAAATAGGAACTCCTGAGTCCAATAATATAGCTATTTACAATTTAATTCTATTTTCTTTCCATTTCTCTAGATTTATCTTTCTGGTTTTGAGACCTGTTTTCAGTCACTGTCTGTAATACATTAAAAAAATCATTACACATAGTTTTCTTTTTACATTTTTTTTTCTTGAGAGGAAATGTGTTTGTACATTCTCTACAGATACAGTTCAGGTTAAGCGATTGCATATCCAATGCTTAAATGCAATTAGAACTCAAAATGGCCTGGCTGAAAAGCCATATTTCAGTACCTGTGAGTAGAGTTGAGCACTATGTTTTCCAAAATGAATTCCTCTCTGACAAATGAAAGGAAGATATTTGATGCTTTTTCCATCCCCATTAAAGGTCTGATTGCCCAATGTCACAACCTTTTTTTACCATCTTCTGTTAATGGGAAAGTCTTCCCTCTTTAGCACATTAATAAATGAATGATCATCATGAAGGCACAGACTATAAAATGCCAATCCAGGATCAGCAGATACAGTTTGAATGGCTTGAGGGGCAACTTTGCTACAATAAGTACTATTAAAATATAATCTCTATAGCGAGACAAGCACAGAGATGGCCAGCTCCCAGGTGAGAGCCCCTAACAATTGTCCTAGCTAGACTCAGTGCATCAATTAGCTAGAACTGAAGCAGGATTTCACAAGCGTGTAGATTCCCCTGACAATAACCTGAAGAGCAACTTTCTTTCTTAAAGCTGCCTTGTTTTTATGCTGTGGAAACATGTAAAACATGAGCTATACAGGATACAGAAAAGTTTCCAGGAAAAAAAAAATGCCCTCTTTTCCTCTCCCTTTCCAGTAGCAAGCCTTTGTTGTGAATTCTAGTCACCTCCCTTCTGATTGACCATAGTCATCTCACAATCCTCCCTACATCTGGATTCATTCCAGTACAATAAATCCTGTAGCTCAGGCAATGGCATAAATGCCTCCTCTGGTATGTCACTGGCAGACAAAAGTGAGAAGTCATAAAGGAATGTGGAAAATTAAAACAGTCAAGGAAGATGGGAGTTGAATACGTAGAACAAGCCATGATTTGAATAGGGAAAAATGAACAACAAATTGTGCCCCATCTACCCTGACATGGACAGTCCATACTAAGATTGAAAGAAAAAGAGATAGTTAGACATACAAACAGGAGAATGAACTGTAATTTCCCTGTCAGGTGTCTAAGTCAAGTTTTATTTAAGGATCAACCAAGAGAACACTGCCTTAAGAGAAGGAGCTTAATGCTAAGGACTTCTCTTCCTATGCTTGCTCCTCTCTTGTTTGACTTCAACCCCTAGGAGCATTCAGACAAGCTCCTCCATCTCTATACTCACCTCCAAACTTCCCAGCAACTGGCATTAGTAATGAAAACATTACAAACCCAATTCAATGGAAATTTCCAAAAAAAAAAATGCTAGAAAGAAACTCTATATAACAAGCCAGTGAGTCTTCTCAGAGGTGTATTTCACTTATACTTGGAAAGTAGGAAAGTGACTGCTCGAGGGTCTGGGTCAGCAGTTCTCAACCTGTGGGTCACAGCCCCTTTGGGGTTGAATGACACTTTCACATGGGATGTCTAAGGCCATCAGAAAACACAGATATTCACATTGTGGTGTGTAAGGCTAGCAAAATTAGAGTTATGGAGTAGTAACAAAAATAATTATATGGTTGTGGGTCACTACAACATGAGAAACTTTGTTGAAAGGTCACAGCATTAGGAAGGTTGAGAACCACTAGTCTGGGTTCTCTTAACAGACATCTCAGCAGTGCTTTGTGAATATTTATGCATGCCTGGGCAACTAAAAGTTCAACCCTTATTTGAGTAATACAGGACAATCAAGCAAAGGCCCCAGGTTTTAAATTAGGCAGACACAATATTGGCCTAAAACTCTATCATTTACGGTGTACGTAGTCTGTTGAAAACGTATTTAACCACTTTGAACTTTAGTGTTTTCATCTTAGGCTTACTGGGAATTCTAAATGAGATAACCATGTATACTATGGTTCCTGGACCCAAACTGAGAAGTTAAGGAATGATTGTTATTACTCTGCTAACCGCAGTTATTTTGTTTTTATCACTAAAAGCATAAAATGCATCTTTTTTCCCTTCTTCCTTCCCACTGTGTTGGAAGGGTAGGTAATAAAAATTTCTGACTTATTATAGGATGTAGCATACAATCAACTTTTGAGCCTAGTAGGGTTGCTCATTTGTTATTTCAATATCATATATTTGAATATATTTTCTTCTGTTCTCTGAAAATTCCTCACCCACTGACTAGAGAACCAACAGCTCCATAAAATTCATTCCTTACATATGTCACAGGTGCTTAGTATATACCAGATTTTATGTCCTAAAGGCACAGAAGCAGAACAGAAATGACTTTGAAGAATCCAGTTGGTTTTATTTAATCAGAGGAAAGAGGATGTGAACACAAAGAAGGGGGTAGAGAAACTGCTATAATAGAATTTAGCAACATGTTCTGAGATAAGAATAAGGCAGCATTGTATTAGTAGGGTTTTTCTTGCTGTGAAGAGACACCATGACCACAGCAACTCCTATTAAGGAAAACATTTAATTGGGGTGGTTCACTTACAGTTTGAGAGAATCAGTCCATTATGATCATGATGGGAAGAATGGTGGTGTGCAGGCTGACATGGTACTGTAGTAGCTGAGAGTCCTATATTTTGCAGGCAACGGGAAGTTAAGTGAGACACTGAGCAGTATCCTGGTCATAGGAGAAATCAAAGCCTGACCATACAGTGGCACACTTCCTTCAACAAGACCACACCCACACCAGTAAAGTCACACCTCCAAACAGTGGCACTCCCTATGAGATTATGGAGGTCAATTACATTCATACTAACACAGTGAGTAAGGAAAGGGAGGGCAGAGAAAGTTTCTTAAAGAATTATCTCTATAGCTATGTCTTAAATTATATGTAGAAATTATAAAAGGGAAGGCTATTCAGACAGATCCAGTTTGAATGTCCAATGGTATGGGTTCTACAAGATCACAGAACCTGAAAAAAGTGAATCAATAATGACTGATGAAAAGGGTTTGGGGGACAAAAGAATATACCTTCTTCTCAGCACCACATGGAATCTTGTCTAAAATCAAAAACATACTTGGCAAAATAGCAAACCTCAACAGGTACAAAAAAAAATTAAAGTAACCCCCTATATCCTATCAGACCACCATGCTTTTAAAGTTAGAATTCAACAACACAAATTGCAGAAAACCTACAAACTCATGAAAATTGAATAATGCCCAATTGCACCACTCCTGGGTTGAGAAAGAAATAAAAAAAGAAATTAAAGATTTCCTAGAGTTCAATGAAAATGAGGACACAACATGCCCAAACTTATGGGTCATTTTGGAAGCAGTGCTAAGAGGAAACTTCATAGCACTAAGTGCCCACATGAAGAAACTGGAGAATAGTCACACTAAAGAATTAACAGCACAACTGAAAGCTCTAGAACACAAAGAAGCCAATGCACACTGGAGGAGAAAATGTCAGGAAATAATCAAATTGAGGGCTGAAATCAATAAAGTAGAAACTAGGAAAACAAAACAAAGAATCAATGCAACAAACACTGGTTCTTTGAGAAAAATCAACAAGATAGAAAAACCTTTATCCAAACTTACCAAACAGCAGAGAGTGAACATGCAAATTAATAAAGTCAGAAATGAAAAGATGGACAAAATAACAGACACTGAGGAAATCCAGAGAATCATCTCGTCTTACTTCGAAAACCTGTATTCCTTAAAATTTGAAATTCTAAAGTAAATGGACAGTTTTCTGGATAGATTTCACTTACAAAAATTAAATCAAGAACAGATAAGCAATTTAAATAGACCTATAACACCTAATACAATAGAAGCAGTCATCAAAAGTCTACCAACCAAAAAAAAAAAAAAAACCAGGGCAGATGACTTCAGTGCAGAATTCTATCAGAAAATCAAGGTACAGCTAATACCAATTCTCCTCAAAGTATTCTACACCATAAAAGCAGAAGGGTCACTGCCAAACTCTTTTTACTAGACTTCAACAACTTTGGTACCCAAGCCACACAAAGACACAAATAAGAAAGAGAACTACAGACCAATATCCCCAGGGAACACTGATGGAAAAATACTCATTAAAACACTGGCAAATGGAATCCAAGAACACATCAGAGAAATCATCCACAATGATCAAGTAGGCTTCATCCCGGGAATGCAAGGATGGTTCAACATACAAAAAACCCATTAATGTAATCCACCATATAAACAGACTGAAAAAGAAAAACCACATGATCATTTCGATAGAAGCTGAAAAAGCCTTCAACAAAATCCAACACTCCTTCATATAAAGGTCATGGAAAGATCAGGGATAACAGGAACATACCTAAACATAATAAAAGCAATATACAACAAGCCAACATCCAACATCAAAATAAATGGAAACTCAATGTGATTCCTCTAAAATCAGGGAAAAGACAAGGCTTCCCACTCTCTCAATATCTCTTCAAAATTGACATTGAAGTTCTAACTAGAGCAATGAGACAACAAAGGGAATCAAGTGGATACAAATTTGAAAGGAAGTCAAACTTTCACTATTTGCAGATGATATGATCATCTACATAAGTGACCCAAAAAACTCTGCCAGGGAACTCCTACAGCTGATAAGTACCTTCGTCAAAGTGGCAGGATACAAGATTAACTCAAAAAAATCAGAAGCCCTACTATATACAGATGATAAACGAGCTGAGAAAGAAATCAGAGAAACATCACCCTTTACAATTGCCACAAACCATGTAAAATACCTTGGGGTAATGCTAACCAAAAAAGTGAAAGACCTGTATCCTAAGAATTTTGAGTCTTTAAAGAAAGAAATTTAAAAAATATACCAGAAAATGGAAGGATCTCCAATGTTCTTGGATAGCTAGGATCAACATAGGAAAAATGCCAATCTTGCCAAAAGCTATCTACAGGTTCAATGCAATCCCCATCAAAATCCCAGCACAATTCTTCACAGAATGTGAAAGAACAATTCTCAATATTACTTGGAAAAACACAAGACACAGGATAGCCAAAACAACCCTGTACAATAAAGGAACTCCCAGGGGCATCACCATCCCTGACTTCAAGCTCTAATATAGAGCTATAGTCCTGAAAACAGCTGGATATTGGAACAAAAATAGACAGGTAGACCAATGGAATCAAATTGAAAACCCTGATACTAACCCACATACATAGGAACACTTGATTTTTGAGAAAGAAGCTAAAATTATACAATGGAAGAAAGAAAGCATCTTCAACAAACGGTGCTGGCATTACTGGATGCTGACATGTAGAAGACTGCAGATAGATAATAGCCATTCACGAAACTTAAGTCCAATAATGAGATTGATGACTACCTTATATGCCATCCTAGTACCTTCATCCAGTAGCTGATGGAAGCAGAAGTAGACACCCACAGCTAAACCCTGGCCAGAACTCTGGAATCCAGTTGCATAGAGGGAGGTGTGATGAGCAAAGGGGTCAAGACCAAGCTGAAGAAACCCACAGAAACAGCCCACCTAAACAAGGGGTTGCTCATGGACCCCAGACCTCCTGAAGAAGGAAGTCAGTTTGGAAGCCTGTACAATCTATGTGGCCACCAGTAGTGGGTCAATATTTACCTCTAGTACATAAGTGAACTTTGGGGGCCCTCTCCACATAGAGGGATACTATCTCATCCTAGACACATGGGGGAGGTTCTAGGCCCTGCTCAAAATGATATGACAGAGTTTGAAGATTTCCCCATGGACGGCCTCACCCTTCCTGAGGAGCAGAAAGGGGTTGGAATGGGGGGTCAATGGGGGAGGCAGGGGATGAGTGGAGGGAGAGGGAACTGATATTGCCATGTAAAAGAAGCTTTTTTCTAATTCAAATTTTAAATGGGCATGTAAGAAATATTAAGTCTTTTCTATCAAATACTATAAAACTTACATTTAGTACAAGGAATTCAATTTTTATCACCCCTCCTTGCAAGACATTTATAAAAATATTTTAGTCTGCTACTGCCACCCACTAAAATCTTTGTTTACACAAAAACTAGCTTCTGCTTTCCAGGACGTCAATGCTCTGGAGCTGTGGCCCTTATCCCCTTTCTATTTCCTCCATCATTTCTGTTTGCCAATTATTTTCAGACTGGTCAGTTGAATTAAGACTGTGAGGTCAGATACTGAAAGATTTTAGTTTGCTGAGAGAAAAAGTTTTGAAAGATTTTAGTTCACAGAGAGAAAAAATTTCCCACAGGCCTTGGCTCATTACAAGGAAGCTGGCCCCAACCCCGGGCACATCCTATGGTTTAGACGGGGGCAATCGCCAAGACGACCCTCTTTGGGTCACATCTGGCTGGCCAACAGACAATCAAGGACTTTTCAGGGTACGTTCTGTGGTTTTTCCTTTGTAGAAAAGCAGGTCACACCTGGGTGACCACTCTAACATGAGATCATACTTTGTAATCAATCACTTTGTGCCCCTTGCCTGTATGCTGATCTGCAGTTTTTTCCTATATAAGGAGCTTGCACCCCATGCTGGAGTGTGCAGCTTTCCCGATATTGCTGACACCTGAATGCGCATTCTTCAATAAACCCTATCGCTTTTGAAGCTCTTGGTCTGGTTTCTGAGTCTCGGGGGCTCCTCGGGATCCTGAGGCCCTTAGGGGTCTGGGGGTCTTTCAATACATGCAATGGTGGAAAGACACATTCACTGTCTGAGTTAGAATTAAAACCAAGTGTACTTCCTGTCTCTGAGCATTCACTCTTCTGAGCACACACTCTTGATTGAGCATAAACCATCCCTTGTCCAGACATTCCAGTCTGGTGGTGGCCTGTTTCAATGTCACTCTGAATGTATTTCTAACACAAGACACTTGACAGTAACTAAGGGCTAGATCATGAAGGTCCTTACAAGCCATTGGTAAATGAATAGATTCTAAGAAGAATTAGGAGTTCTGATGAAATTAGGAACCTGCTGAGATGACTTTCAGAATGACACACATGGAATTATACTACCCATGTACCAGGTAAGAAGATACTTCGTAGATAAACTACAGGTTTAGTATGGCGTTAGAGAGGTGAGAGTATACTGATTAAAAAATAAACAATGCTCACTCATACACAGAGCATTTTAAATACAGGAAAAGGAAAGATGTGGTATGAGTTAAGTGCCATCAGAGTGGTGAGAAAGCTGTGTCATTTTGTTAGGTCCAAATTAGTACCACAAAACGGCAGTGTCAATGACTTTGTCCTAAATGGAAGAACTTTGGTCAGGTAAACAGAAGGATTGTTAATGGGAAAACAGAGACCTAAAGGTGGGTTTCAGTTCACCAGTAGCCTCCCTTAAACCATCAGCAACCTCCGTTAATCTGCCCCAAAGGCCAACTACCTTGGGCAAGTGTCTCAATGTAATAGCATTTGGACATAGAGACTCAGGCAGATGATTAGATCATGAGGGCAGATCCTGAAAACCGCAAGTATCTTTATCAAGGAACACAAATGCACCCATTGAGCTTACTTGCACCTCTTCTCTTGAGAGAAACTAATCTAAGTGAAACACAGCATGAAGCCATGGCCAGTGATACCCAACCTCCTGGTTCCTGCCTTCATCTTGGACTTCCAGCCGCTAAAACTTGGAGTAACTAACTTCTGTTACTCATAAACTACCCACCCTACAGCATTTTCTTGCACTGGTTTGGAAGGAATACGATCTACAAAAGAAACAATTCACATATCAATTTCAGGAAACAGTGATCCAGGCAGGAGAACAGCATGACTGAAAGGAAGCACTATAAGAAATTCTTCACATGACTGAGGAAGAAATTGACATAGAAAGTAAGGCCAAATGAAGATGAAGCTGAGAAAGCATGGATGCTATTGTCTGATTGTGGAGTTCACTCTAAAATCAACCACAGTCTGTGAAAGTGTTTTAGCAGTTAGCCAGACCTAATTAATAATTTATTTTTGGCCATTCTGACTGAAGATTGGAGTGGAATTTGAAAGAGAATTATATGGAAGGCACAGGGAAACAAGACGGGAGCCTCTGCCCTCTTCTAGGAAAGACATGGGACATAACATTATCCATGAAGCCGAACCTCAGCAATGTTTTGAATACAGAGTGTGGAGTGAGCCAAATGGGACTTCCATTCATCTGTCTGGAGGTACAGAATGAAGAGTGACACTATTCACCATAAAGGAAACACTGGAATAACAACAGGCTTGTTCTGTTTGGAAAATAATTGGAGTTGTTTGTGTGACTTCCAACTAGAAACCCCAGGTTGATAGTTGATACAGATATCAAGGTCTTGAGGCAGATGTCTACATTATTGAGCAGAATTGCCAATCTCTTTAATTCCTTCCATGGCTGGCAGTCTTTCTTTTGTTCGGAATACTCTTATTTTGTGCAAATTTCTTGGTTTCATTCATCAAGAAAGGCCTCATGGAGAAGATGGCATTTAATCCAGGACCTACAAAAGACAACGATTCTGATGGGAAAAAGCATTTGCTTTTCTAGGCAAAGGGAGAGAGACAGAAAACAATACCAATGTGGAAAAGATGAGTCTTCCACATTGATTATGGTATAGAGATTTTACCAGGAATTATGCCCAGACCCAGGGAAAACAATGTTAGTAAAGACACAAGGCCTGCACCCATTTAAGAAGCCCTCCCTCATCTTCCAGGTTATGTGCTAAGCACTTCTGAGAATCCCCTGCTAACTCTTGTTATCGAGGCTAACCACAGTATATTGAAAGTATGCCTTTCTTAAGTCAGCCTCCTCCACCATAGCAAGAATTCCTCCTGTCTCATTCACCATGTAATCACCATGGCTAGCACCGTCACTAGTCACTGAAAACACTCAATGAAGATTCATCACAATGAACTAAACTGCAACAAAGAAGTTTACAACTAGAGTGGGAAATGTGAAAGCAAAATCTGGAGAGAACAGTTTTCCACAGTGATCTAAATGTCAAGGAAAAGTGGGGGATCCCATTGGTAGGCAATGGGGAGTCAGCAAAGGCTTTTTGAGCAATGAGGTGTCAAACATTTATGAAACAATCAAAGTGTGTTTTGACAATATTGATTGGATAACCATTCCTGGAATGCCACAGAACAGGCAAAGTATTAGTCAAACAGGTGTCCAGTTAATATTGTACCCAGTTGGCACATAGTAGGTTGGCCAAATAGATGAATTTAAGCAGGAGCAGAGAGTGAAGAATCCATCCAGCTACTAGTTAAGGCATTTGAAACATGCTCTCTGTTAGCTCTCTGTAATATGTGTGCTACCAACAGCATTATTTATATTTTATATGGCTGTAATGTGAACCTGTCAAAACAGGGTCTCATTGCAGCAGCTTAAATGGCTTTGTTTCCCACATCTCCTTTTAAAGGTTCTTTCAACGAATTAATTTTAAAGACATAATGTTATTTTGCATTATTTGGTTGGGGATTCAGGTCATTTAGCTGCATGGTTAATAACTTTACCAGGAGCCTACATGCCATCAGGCAACTTACCTATCCACTAATGTTTCAATTTGGCAAAAGCAGACGGCTTTAATAGTGATTACTGTGTGTGAAAATTTCCAGGGGAGGGAGGCTGGCTCTTACTGATCCAAATGGGCATCGTTCTGCTGTCTTTGTTATTTTGCTGTGGAGACTCCTAGGCATTTGCGTTTGATTATGGTTGTTGCACAGCTGTTCTGCTTTCTCCTGCTTGCTCTTTGGTACCAAATATCATAGAAAATCAATCCAGCTATCAAAGCACCCTATTTCTAGATTCCTTCAGTCCAGTCTCCCTGTGACAATAAACTGAGGTTTATCTCTGGATCTAATTAATGTGCTGATCCAATTATTGTTCTGTTTGGGCTTGGTTTTCTTAAGTCAAGCCTGTGGATCTATACTGCACCTTGCTGAGTTTTAGAATGCTGCAATCAAATTGGCCAGTCAAACGGAATGGACAAATTGTATTTAACAAAAACCAATGAAAGGAAGGGAATGCAATTTTCTCTTTCCTTAGGAAGCCACTGTCTTATGTAACTACTATATTCTGGTGAATGTTGTAAGTTTTCATTATGAAGACATTGGATTTATTTGAAATCCATTTAAAAAATCAATGTGTCTATTCCACCTGAGGGTTATTTTATGCTGAAAACAAATAGCATTATTTTTCTAATATTGAAATAAGTGCTTCCACTGCTCAAATAAATGATTTATTTCAATAGAAGAAAATTGACATGTGTCTAAAGCAGTTTCATTTCTTATGATTGATTTTATTTCCTTTATATAATTTTATCTTTTTCTTTATGAATGAAGTTAAAGTTGGATTTTTATATTTTTATTCTGCTTAGCTCTTGTAATTTGGACAATTCTGCCTCAAACCAGTCTTTGTTGGCTTTTGTACATCTGCACTGAAAACATTAGCTCTAAGAGAGGCCAAGATGGAAAGCTGCATGACTGCCTAAGCTTTCTGTAATAAGCAGATTAGAACAGGCCCATGTGTTCAAGCCCTAAAGGTAACCAGGAAGAGTGGAGCTACTGCAAATCTGGCAGAGAATCTACATAAGAGAGTAAGAAGTATATTTTCTTTATTTTCATTAGAATTGCCTGTGTGCCTTAATAATACGGAAGTTGGGAAAATCTGGAAGCCTAGTTTAGGGAGATCTGTCTCAATCTTGAGTTCAAATGTAGGCCCAGGAAAAGGAAGTGGAACCTAACATTACCTAAGAGTCAGACATGATGACTGTCACTTGTAATCTCAATACTAAGGAGGCTGAAGTACTCCTTGAAAGATGGAGGCCATCTTGGACTATAGAATAAGACCTTTCAATCAATAAGTGAAAAAATAAAATTTGATAGCAATATGAGGTAGACATGGGAACAGGAAATGGGAACCATTCACTTACACATTCTTTTATTTTTAATTGAAATTTTTTAGTTTGTGTATACGGGTATTTTGTCTGCAAATATGAATTATGTACAGCACTTGAATGCCTGATGAAGGCCAAGAGAGGGTGTCGTATCCTCTAGCACTGAAGTTATAGATGGTTGTAAGTCACCACGTAGGTGATAGGAAGCAAACTCGGGTCCTCTTTAATTAAAAGCAGCAAGTGTTTTTCACTGCCAAGCCATCTTTTTAGGGCCCATTTACACTTTCTTAAATTCTCCATCTTTCCGGGCAAAAATGAGAAGCAAAATTTTAACCTCTCCTCTATAAGCACAGAAATAAGAAAATATACACAAATATGCTAACCTGTGCAAAAAAAAAATAAAAATGTGATTGCTATATGAACATGAGGCATAAATGATGAGAGAAGAAAATGAAGAAGAACTAATGATGTCACTGCTCTCCGTTACTTTTCTACTGCTGTGAGAAAATAAAACCCCATGACCAGGGAGGGCATCTCTAAAAGAAACTATATAATTATAATTTGAGGCTTAGAGCTTTACAGAGGTGTAGTCCATGGTGGTGAAGTAAAGGCATTCTGGTAGAAACAGCTGAGAGCTTATATCGTAATCCACAAGTAGGAATGGCACAAGCCTTTTAAAAGATCAAAGCCCACCCCCAGTGATGCACCTCCTCCAACAATGCCACACCTCAATATCTTTTGAAATAGTTTCACCAAGTGGGGATCAAGTATTCAAATATATTGTTGCCCATAGTTTTTTCACAGAATTCTTACTTGAAGCATGAATCTTTTATATAGCCAAAATATTAAAGCATGAGATATATATATATATATATTATATATATATATATATATTCCCTTGTATTGATATAGACAAACTACAATGGTGGTAAAATATAACCACTTGAGGAATATGGTCATCTAGGTAAAGGGATTATGGGAACTGTTTGTACAGTACCCCCATTTATCCATGGAGGCTATACATTTGAAGAACCTCAGTGAAAGCCTGAAATTATGGAATATACCATACACTATAGATCCATTGCAGCCCTGTCAAAAAATTAATATGCTTTTCTCTATTCTGTGTACTGATGTCTCCTTTGCATCATCATTTGTGCTATGAGACCATTATTAAATAAATGATTATTTGAATACAAGCACTATGGTGGCACTGCTATTGATATGATAACCTAGACGACTAAGTAAGTGACAGAGTGACAAGCAGCTTCATATGGTGTGAATATCATGGACAATGGGAAGATTCAAATCCTAGGTAGGATGGAGTATAGTGGCATGGATTCTTTTCACAGTACTAAGAAGAGCACATAATTTGAAACATATGATACTACTTTTGGTCTGATAACTTAAAAGATTAAGCAAGTGATGGAGGAACTAGTAGCTTATATGGTGTGGATATCATAAACAATGGAAAGATTCAAATTGTAGTTGGATAAAGAGTAGTGGTATGGATTTCTTTATAGAACTCACAACAGCATATAATTTGAAGCTTATGAATCACTTACTTTAGGAATTTTATATTTTATATTTTCAGAACATGGTTGACCAGGGTAACTAAAACTGTGAAAAGCAAAACCAACAATTTTATTTCTCTGAAATCCTAAAGGAAAAAGTTGGAAAATATAAAAAGACATTTTTTTGTGGTTCTAGTATCAAGAGCCTATGCTAGCCTTTTTGCTCTCTGCTCTTTTTCTTTTGAGATTATAACATAATTCTCCCTTCCATTTTCTCTCTTCAAACCCTCCCATACATCTCCCTTTTTCTCTTTCAAAGTCATGATCTCTTTTTTCTTTAATTGTTTTCATGTGGATTATATGGATATGCATTATATGGATGTGCATCATATGGATATGCCTGAATATTTCTTTGTATAACATGCTCAGTCTGTGAATTCTTATACATATATATGTTTTCAGGGCTTGTCACTGGGTATTAGATAACTAGTAGGTGTGCTCTTCCCTGAGGAAAACTATTTCTCCCACTCGTGGAATTCCTTAGTTGCCTATATAGGGTTAGAGCCTTGTTGACTTTCCCCCATCTTTCATGTTTATTGCCATCATTCCATTTTATGTGGAAATCTACACTTTCAAAGTAAAAGTAAAATATAGCTTTCACTCTAAGTGTTCTGTTATTACATATTGTGGTGGTTTGAATGCTTGGCCCATAGGGAGTGGCAATATTAAGAGGTGTTGTCTTTTAGGGTAAGTGTGGCCTTCTTGGAGGAAGTGTGTCACTGTGGGGACTGTCTTTGAGGTCCCCTGTGCTCAACCTTCCTTCATTTTGGTACAGAGTTCATTTCCTGCTGCCTGGGGATCAAGATGTAGAACGTTGAGCTCCTTCTCCAACACCATGTTTGCTGCATGGCACCATGCTTCCACCAAGATGTTAATGGACTAAACCTCTGAACTGTAAGCCAGGCCCAATTCAATGTCTTCCTTTATAAGAGTTGCTGTGGTCATGGTGTCTCTTCATAGCAATAGAAATCCTAACTAAGACACATATTAACTCCTAGATCTTCCCAGTGCTTAATGTAGCCTAATCTCTGTTTGAAACCCTTAAAATAAATGAAGATTGTTAACAATAAATGAAACTGAATGGCTTCCTTCAAAATAAACACTAGCACAATTATGAAAATGGACCAAACAATTTCTATTGTTATAGAAAAGTAAAGCAGGGAAAACATTTTTTTATTGAAAACATTTTGTCACATTTATTTCTTTAGTGTGCATGCACATACATACCAGTGTGTGTGGAGCTGAGAGGGCAACTTTCAGGAGAAAGTTGTCTCTTTCTATCTGGTGGGTCCTAGGGGTTTAATTCCGGTCCACAGACAAGGGCCTTTATTCATGAGCCATCTTGCTGGTCCTGGGAAGGCAACTTAATTAAAATAATTTAGTAAAGTAAAATCTAAAATAAATTTCATTTACTTCCTAACTTGCAAATACTCTGGGAATAGAAACAAGGGAGACATAAAGAACCAAAGGATTAAGTGAACCTATCTTGTTCTACTCTCTAACTGACCTAAGATAACTTGTAAGCCATGTGATGTTTCCTTTCAATATCTCCAATACTTGCCCCTCTCTGAGCACTTAGTGTACTCTTTCCTTACCCCCTCCCATCCTGTTTCAACTTCAACATCCTTCCTCGTTGCTACCAAGGAGCAATGACTTTTATAACTTCAAAGGGTTACATTTTCCAGGGGTATTATGACTTTCATAGATTCATTAACCAAGATGCCAAAACTCAGATAGGAGATTTTAAGCCTCTGACATCAGATTAAAGAAATGGGGAAGAAGGGCTTTTCCAATAATCTGTTATAAGACACTTCTAAGTGAGACAACCTCAACTTAGTCAAAATGTCACAAATACTTTCTGTCCTCAAACATGCTAAAAGATCACCCTGAAATTGAATAGCCCAACATGGCCCCTGGTCTTTAGCCCCAAGATACTTTGCCTGCAAATATATAAAAACTTATATTCCACTTTCATTTTCCACTATCTTCCATGTTGGAAAAGTCCATATTTGTATTAACCTCCCTTGTATTAACTTTGTATTAAACTCCTATGGAAAACTGATGCATCATGTTTCTTGTTCACAGATGAGTAAATTGTTACAAAATACAGTGTCATTATCAGTGAACAAAAGCCAGTGATAGGAATAGCATGTGAGGTTTTTGTCCTTTTCCTCTATTGGAAAAGCAACAGCTTTACAACTTGAACTCTATCTTGGTTCCTCTGGATTTGCTTTAAAACCAAACCACCCAGAGCCTAAGCAACTACATTTTGTTTGAAATGCCATTTGGCTTTATATCATTTGCCATAATCTCCTTCCCAACTGGCCTGATATTCTCTCTTACAGATGCTGTAGGGAGGATTCCAATGCTGAATGCAAGGTTGGACCAGATGGCCTTAAAGGACCCTTCCAAATACAAGATTCTCTAATTCTCTGATTGAATTTTGATGATTCAATTTTGTGACTTTGGCTATCATCAGATGAAATTATGTAGACATTCTGTCTTCCATCTGCCCTCAGATATATGTCAACTTATCTCTATCCAAATTCATCACATCAGTCCATGATTAAGCACTCATTTACATGCTATATTCTACAAAGCCTTCCTAAGGGCTCTGACCCCCAAATATCAGAAACAGTCAGGAGCAGTAGGTATAGCTGTGCCAGACAATAAGGTTATCATAACTTGAGAACAAAAGGGGGCGAAATCATCTAACTAATTCCATAGACTGATTTCAGGCCACTCACTGTACAACCTTTTTAATGTAATTTGGTATCCCTCTTAGATTGGTATAAGAACTAGAGAGTTAAGCATCTCATGATAACTCCCGATTACTAAGCTAGTGGGTGATTACTACCGGTAAGACTGTGCACTTTACACACATAATCTGACGCTCACAGCTACTTTCTGTGATGGGGACTAAAATTTTTGCCCACTATTAATTTTAAAAATCATAACTTAGCTGACTAAGTTTCCTAAGGTCAAACAGGTAGTGATAATGCTGGGATTCAAACTTGGACAGTTTGACCACAGCCTGTAATGTCTGCTCAGTGAAATGTGCCACCACAAGTATGTAAATTCTTGATAACTGCGTTTATTTGTTTATTTATTGTCTGGTTGTTGTTGTTGTTTTGTTTTGTTTTGTTTTTGCAGTCACCCTATGTATTACTTTTCTGTGGCTATGCCAGACCGACCACCATGACAAAGCAACTTATACAAGGAAGAGTTTATTTTGACTTGTCGCTCCAGAAGGATAAGTGCCCATCATGGCAGGGAGGTATGAGAGCAAGTCCCAGGCATGTCAGCAAGAACAGGAAGCTGAGAGCTCACACCCTCAACTGCAAACAGGAAGCTAAGAGAGTGAACTGCAGGTGTTGAAGCTTTTCATCTCAAAGCCTATCCCTTGTAACATACTTCCTCCAGCAAGGCGGGCCCACCATCTAAGCCTCCCAAAATAGCACCCCCAACTGGGAACCAAGTGTTCAAATATCTGAGCCTATAGGAGACATTGTCAACTACATCCAGTTACCTGTAAAACCAAAGCTAAGAAGCAATGTGTCTTTTGATAGCTTACGTAGTAGAACTCTTTTAATATTGTCTTGTGAATTAACAACTCTCTGGTCAACTCACTTGGTAATCACACCCATTTCAAACTTTCCCATACACATCTCCTCTCATCTCAAAGGAAGAGGATTTCATCTTTGAGTTTTCAGAGAGAGCAAAAACAAAATAAAAGCTCACATATTTTCAGATCTCTCTACAATAGAAAATATGCCAACCTGCTGCTGTGTGAATCCTGTCATCACTCAGAATTCTTCATCCTTTGCATCCTCACTCCTGCATCACACTTCACCATCAACTACTGCTTTCTTATCCTAGTTATTTTATCTCATTCTTCCAAGCAGATCTTTCTGACGCTTATGTTTTGTCTCCGTTTTGTGGCCCAGGCTGGCTATAATTTCATGTTCCTCTTGCCACTGCCATGGGATGCTTGTATTTAAGGTATGTGCCACTGCGTTCAGCCTTCTTCCTAATTTTTGTATTTTCTCAGACTGTCCAATTAAAATAACTAACACCTTGACTTGACATCACATCCCCATCACCTATTAGTCTATCTCTCTTCTCTATAATTACTCACAAATTGTTGAACTTTCCTGTGTCTATTTTTATTCCGCTACCACTCACACAACAAACCCCAATTTGATTCACATCCTTCTCACTCTACCAAATCAGCTCTCATTAATACCCCTCATAACTAAATCACCCAACATTTTCATTCCTCTTAGGTGATATTTAATTAGCTATAGACACTGCTTGACACTCCCTTCTTCTTGCTCTTTAATTAAAGTTCACTTTCCTGGGTCATTCTCTTAAAAGTTCTCCTTTACTAGAACTTTTCTTCTTCCAACCATTATGTATTCCTTAAGATGGGTACATACTTTGGCAAATATAAATGACCACAGTTTTCTCTTAATTTATTAAAAAAAAAACCCTATGACTACATAAAGTAAAAATGGTAAAACTGTCTAGTGGGCTTCTAAGGTATGTAAATTTAATACCCATGACAAGTGTAACACAAAGGATGCTGAAGGGAAGGTTAATGGACCTAAGTGGTTTCAAAGCTCTCCATTTTTCATGAAGTGGTTCCATATTAACTCTAAGTAAACTGAGACATTAAGGATGTATATTGTGATCTCTGGGAAACCATTCAAAATAATTCAGAGACAAAGCTTTAAAACAAATAACAAAGAAATGGAGTTTGAAGATACTCAAATAACCCAAAAGAAGGCCAGACAGGGAACAGAGGTGCCAATAATGGAGGAGACTGATACAGCATAAAGACTGAAAAGGTAGTCCTAAATGCAACCATATCCATAATTATATTAGATATTTATTTTAATGAAGTCCAATTTATCAATCTTTGCCTATATGAATCAATCTCTAAGTGGTGTTGTTGAGAATTACAGTCAGGATTAACCCCAAAGCACATCTTTACAGCTAATTCATTGCTGAGGCATCCCAGTATCTGAGTTTCAGGAGACCTCATCCATCAGCCCTGCACAAAAAGGACTGAGTGGGAAATCTGGAAAAGATAAACTCCCAGACTCCCTTCTAATCAAAGAAATCCCAGGAGACCCCCAAAGCCTACTGCATCGAATCACACTAGGGCATGCTCTTGACTTTCGGGTTGACTTTGCTCACTGCCCCCGTGGGTGATCTAAACGTCTGTATTCTGAACACAGATGATCACAAGATGGAGTTTTCTCTTAGGCAGATTCAGGAGACGGAACTGGATGGAGCTGCTATTCGCCTAGGGCAACACCAGCCTCACTGTAATCATTGTTTCTAGAGCTATTCACATACTCTTTAGCTCAAGTTCAATTAGGACAGTGAGTTTCTTTCAGAACACTGACTCTACACTGATTGATTTTTGGTCAGAATCCAAATTAATCAATGAACCACATGGATATTGAAATTCCCTGCAACTTCTTGGCCTTCTTCCTCCATCCTCATACTCCCTCCTGCTACATATGCCATCTACGCCCAGGTTCCATTCTGCTAAACTAATTAACAGTCAGCCTAGGACTTCCAACTTCTCTTTTCTCCCCAAATCCTCCAGTGACCCTGGATCTTGTTTCCATGGGAACAATTAGCATCTGTTCCTATGACTTTTCATTTGACTTCCTTACCAGTAACTTACACAGGCAATTATGACTTTTACCCTCCCAACCAAGCCCCACACACCTCTTCACAGAGAATTGATCTAAGGTCATCAAGGGTGTCCATGTTGCTAAGGAACACAATGGACAGTTTTTATTCAGTATGCCCTGGCAATATTGGCATTGCAGAACATTTTCTTTCTCCTCATCTTCCCTTACACTTATTCTCCTGCTTTATTTTCTACTCTGGCTGCACCCATCCAATCTGCTTTATAAGTTCCTTTTGCCTGTATCAGTCAATGAACTGTTGGTGTTTATTTAGACTGTCTTGGAGTCTCTGCTTTTATCAACATACACAATGTTTTGACATGGGTACAATTGCCTACTGCTGTGGCTTCAATGTAGCTTCCAAAACGAGTCTACTGGAAACCTGATGCCCAATACAGAGGTGTTTGGAGGTGGGACCTTTCAGAAAAGTTAGGCCATGGAGGTGAAGAAATGGCTCAGCAGTTAAGAGCATTGGCTGCTCTTCCAGAGGACTCAGGTTCAAGTCCCAGTACCCACGTGGCAGCTCACAACTATCTGTAACCCAGCTCAGAGTGATTTGACACCCTCAGACATACATAAATGTAGGCAAAACACCAATGCACATAGCATAAAATTTAAAATGATAAAAGAATGGTTAAGATACATAAGATCTACTCTCACAAATGTATTAAGGCCATTATCATTGAATGGGCTCTTTAAAAGGATACACGTTCTTCTCTCTTTTTGTCACTTACTGTCCCTTTCTCTCCCCCTTATTCTCTTTTTTCTCATTCTCTTTCTCTTTCTTGCTCTCTCTCCACACTCCAATACCATAATGGATTACCAGAAAACCCTACACCTCTAGTTTTGCTCCAACTTAAATCCGTCTTTCACATTGCCACCAGGGTCATTTTGGTCATTCTCACAACATTTTAAGCCTTTCAATAGGTTCACATTGTATTAGGGGAAATATAAAACTCCATACAGCAAAATGTTGACCCTTACAATGCAGACTCTATGATTACCTGGACCTAAAATTTGCATTTGCAAATCACAACAGTAGGTGAATTTGAGTAAATCTCAGTTTCTTTATCTGGAAAAGGAACATAATAACAACAAGAAGATAGGCCTAGTAGTGTGTTGTAAGTATGTGATAAATTTGCATATGAATACGCTTGGGATGCTGTGTAATTAAAAAAAATTATCTTTGCTGTTATTCAACAGTTGGGGTGAGTGACTAGTTTTTACTATGTGACAAAAATACAGTAGATAATAATAACAACAAAATAGACAAGGTTCCAGCCCTGGGGAACTGATTACAATCTAGCCACACGCCTTTCACAAACCTCCACTCTCCCTTGTCTGCTGCTTCTCAAGCTGTTTTTCTCTACTCTTGGCCTTTGGTCCTCCTGTCTCGGAAAACTCGCTCTCCCAGTCATCCCTTGGCTGGATAACTCTTTTTTCCAATTTTGTCCTCAAAACCAGTTCCCAAAGTGCCAAATTAGATGAGGTACTCTTTATTTCTTAGCTCTTCCTCACCTTAGCTCATTTTATCTGCTTATATATGTCCATCTCAATGTTCTAAATAACAAACACTGGAATTTACAAAATCTAGTTTACCAGCATTTTCTCAATATCAAACATGTGTCTGACATGTAGGCAACAAATGTATATTTATAAAAAAAACTAATAGAGTTATTAGATACAACAAAGACACTATTACCCCTGACACTTTTGTCACAATGGCATTAGGATGGTGGTTTATAAGTGGGTACTTACAAGTAAACTCATTGTCACCATGTGTCATGCATTCTATCAGATAAAACATCTTTAACACTTAAAATCATCAGCAAGAACCCCTGCCTTGTACACTTGAAAAATGAAAATGCATTAAGATATGTAGAAGACTTCTAACAGCTATTACTTGAACTTGTAACTATACGCACTTACTGTCATCCTGCTTTGTAATAATGGAAAGACTTTTGAATAAAGGTTCACAAGAGTAATCAATGCTAGCCAAATTGCTTAAAGGAAAACATCATATCAGGTAATCTGAGATATTGGCATCATACCCTAAAGTAGAACCCTAGGTGTACTCCATCTTATTGAAGAAATGTTTGTGTGACTCTCTCTTAAGAACAATTAATGTCATACATCTACATACCATTGTAAGAGAGAGTAATAAGCTATGCCACTCAGGAGAGTTTCAGAAATAATTAGAAACATTAGTGGGCTGTCTGATGAGAAATTCACTTGGCCATCAAAGAAACATGCTATGGCCAGCAGTGATAAGTCGGCCAAAAGTTGATAAACATACTCAGCCAAGATCTGGCATCCATCAAGTTTTGTAGCTGCAAAGATACTTCAATATTTTGAAAGATGAACTCACATATGGCAAATCTTTCTGACTCCAATAAACTCCTGGACAGCATTACAACTGAATTTTTTTTATGGTACACAAATCCTTCTCATCAAGAAAAATCTTCCCAAGATGACCAATAGTTAAAATAGCAAATAATAGAGGTACTCTTGCAACCCACTTCCTTCTGAGGATAAAGATAATGTTAAAGCACAAGAATCCCCTTACAGCTGAAAGAATGGAATCTCTGCCCTGAGTAGAAACATAATATTCCAGTTGGGCCAATTCAATCACCTTGCCAAGCAACCAACCCTAGGAATGCTAGCTCATCTTAAGCTGTGCTAAAGAGATAGGCAGAATAGTCCTTTAGTGAGATACTATGCTTTTCCTTCCAAGGATTGCCACCCCTATTGCAGTACCTTACCAGGATGCAGCCATACAGCCTTATAAATCTGTATATCTTTTTCAGAAAAGTATAACATAACCTTTTCTTTCTCTCATTTCTAAGCATGCTTTGTGTCTTAGTTATTTTTCTTTTGCTAGTATAAACTCCATGATCAAGTTAACTTATAAAAGACAGGGTTTATTTGGGGATTACAATTTCAGAGAGCTAGAGTCCATGGCCAGCATGGCAGGGAGCATGGCAGCATATAGACAGGCATGGCACTGGAGTGGTAGCTGAGAGCTTAGATCTTGATCTGCAAGTGTGAGGCAGAGAGAAACACTGGGAAAGACACCATCTCAGAGCCCATCCCTAGTGACATACCTCTTCCAACTATATTATGAGACCATACCTCATAGTCCTTCCTAAAACAGTTCCAGCAACTAAGGACCAAGTATTAAAATATATGAGCCTATGAGGGCCATTCTTCAAACTACTACACTTTCCTTGACGCTTTGGATTTCCCCTACATTTGGTGCATCTTTTTTTTTATATTAACTGGTCTTTGTTTTTTCTCCATTTTTTATTTAAATTAGAAACAAGATTGTTTTACATGTCAATCCAAGTTCCATCTCCTTCCTCTACTCTCCTGCCCCCCACTAACACCCTACTTATCCCATACCATTTCTGGTCCCCAGGGAGAGTGAGGTCTTCTATGGGGGGTCTTCAGAGTCTGTCATATCCTTTGAGATAGGGCCTAGGCCCTCCCCAGTGTGTCTAGGCTCAGGGAGTATCTCTCTATGTGAAATGGGCTCCCAAAGTCCATTCCTATGCTACGGATAAGTACTGCTCTACTACAAGGGACCCCATAGATTTCTGAGGTCTCCTCACTGACACCCATGTTAATGGGGTCTGGATCAGTCCCATGCTGGTTTCCCAGTTATCAGTCTGGGAACCAAGAGTTCCCTTTGTTCAGGTCAGCTGTTTCTGTGGGTTTCACCAGCCTGGTCTTGACCCCTTTGCTCATCACTCCTCCTTCTCTGCAACTGGATTCCAGTTCAGTTTAGTGTTTAGCTGTGGCTGTCTGCTTCTACTTCCATCAGCTGCTGGATGAAGGCTCTAGGATGGCATATAAGTTAGTCATCAATCTCATTATCAGGGGTGGGCATTTAAGGTAGCCTCTTCACTGTTGCTTAGGTGGTTAGTTGGTATCATCCTTGTAGGTCTCTTGACATTTCCCTGGTGCCTGGTTTCTCTTTAAACTTATAATGGCTCCCTCTATTATGGTATCTCTCAACTGAAGAATGGATAGAGAAAATGTGGTACATTTACACAATGGAGTACTACTCAGCAGAAAAAAAAAACAATGGAACCTTGAAATTTGCAGGAAAATGGATGGAACTAGAAGAAACCATTCTCAGTGAGGTAACTCAATCACAAAAAGGCAAACATGGTATGCACTCACTCATATATGGTTTTTACACATAGAGCAAAGGATTACCAGCCTACAATCCACACCACCAGAGAAGCTAGGCAACAAGGAGGACTCTAAGAGATACATACATGGTCCCCTGGAGAAGGGGAAAGGGACAAGGTCTCCTGAACAAATTGGGAGCATGGAGGGAGGGAAGAGAGAGCTAGGAGAATGAGAAGGGGAGAAGGGGAGGGGTGAGGAAGACAGAAGGGAGGAGGAAGGTTGGGTAGGGGGAAGAATAGAGGAGAGCATTTGGTGATTCTTTACTCTTTCCCTAAAGCCTCCCTCCTGACTGTATGCTGCTTATCTACCATATTCCAACCTCCATGCAAGCTTAAAAATGGCCTGGCATTTTCCCTTTTCTCATTCTCTTGACAGCAACTGTTGTTTTCAGTTTATCTACTCTGGGTTCTTTATTTCCCTTTTAAATTGATAAAAATTGTCTTTGAGCTTCTGTTTGAGTCCATTCATAAATTTGCTTATAAATGAGACTAAGAACCCCAAGAAGGAACTCCAATTTCCCCTGTATCAATAACTGTTCTGGAAATCAGAAGTTAGACTAACAAAATACTGAGAAATCTCTCTGTGCTTGAATTATTTGCTATAACAAGAATCCTTCAGGCTCTTTCCTACACAGCTTTCATATCCTTGGGTAATTCATTTCCCCTCTGGGGATTTTGTCATTCTATCTGAAAGAAGTAAGGATAGCTTAAATGCATCTTTGTCAAGGTTCTACATACCATGAAAATATATGACTCAGTAGAACTCAGCATGTACAGAAGTAATGCCCCAGAGTGTGGGCCATTCTATCTATTCAGTTCTATATTCCATACACCTACAGTCCATAGGAACGTAATTCAAGAAATCTTACAGTGCTGTGGGTAGTTTCAGAGATTCTGAAACCACTTTGAATTGCTTCACAAAACCAGAATATTCTTTTGTTACAGTTACCACCTTTTATTATCATTTGAGCTATCATTTTAATTTTTGAGTTTATAGTATAATTATATCAATTCCCCATTCCTTTTACTCCCTTCAAATTCTTCCATATACCCCTACTTGCTCTCTTTCAAATTCATGACCTCTTTTTCATTAATGGTTATTGTGTGTATGTGTGTGTCCCTAAATGGGCTTAGCCTATATAATATTATTTTTATGTATATGCTTTCAGGGCTGACCATTTGGTATTGGATAATAAATTGGTGTGCTCTTTCCTAAGGAAAACTATGTCTCCTGCTTTCTGCATTCCTTAGTTGACTATAGTTCTTTGTGTATGGTTGAGGCCTCATGAATGTTCCCCAGTCCACAATATCATGTTTATTGGTGTTATACTTGTTCAGCTAATGTTTGGATAGTTGTGTTGGTGAAATGTTATTGATATACCTTCTGACATGATACTTATGAACCACAAGAATGACCAAAATAACATGATAACCTTAAGTATGTAGTAGCACATCTACATTGGTGATAAGGAACAGCTCTCAAATGGGACTTAGAATCCTCTCAATAAGATGGAGATCATGCCTGGTACTAGAAACATAGCAAACCACCCAAGGCCAGTGAAGTCATGGATCTTAAGTAGAACCTACAACCACCACTCTACTAAACCAGCATAAGGCATAACTACGTTCTAAGTATTTATACTTACACCCACAGAGAGGTGTAGTCTTCATGGCTAATCAAGGAAACATTTTTTAAAACAGGAGAGCAATCAAAATGGAGAGTTGTGGAGGCTAGTGTTCACAGATATATCTACAACACAACTCCCCAAACCTAAGGCTCAGAGATCATTTCAGAAAATGAAGAGGAAAGATGGTGAAAAACAAGAGGATGAGAAAGTCAACTGTCACTCCTTACTTGTCATTGTTGTCTTTTTATCTGCATTTCTTCATTGCAACAGTGTTGCCTTCAAAGAGGAGGGCCCACAGCTTTCTCTACACTTCTCAATTTAAAGAAGGCATTCCTGTCCCACTTTGACTATTGGAGACCTCCTTTGAGGATTTGGATTTGGCAAAAATGTCCTTTATCTATTCATTATTCAAAGCTTAATTTTTTTCTGTCTTTTATAAATCAAAGCTATGAAGGCTCAGTACAGGGACATCTAAATGATGCTGAAGAGGTCCCAAAAAATATCTCCTTGAATAATTTAGTTATATAAGAATCTTAAATATGTTATTTAAAAGTACTAATGCAACATTGAATAATAAAAGGACTAGCCTGAGATGTCAAAAAAAAAAAAAAAGCTCACTACCAATTGTTGTCCTAATGGCCTTGACATCTAAGGTCACAATGGGAAATTGTGTGATTGGTTAGTCGATACTCTTTTTTTTTTTCAATCATTTTTTGAATTCCTATAAGAATTAAATTAAATGGAGAGACACTAAATCCAATTCCTCTAAAATCAGGAATAAGACAAGGTTGTCCACTCTCTCCATACCTCTTGAATATTGTCCTTGAAGTTCTAGCTAGAGCAATAAGACAACAAAAGGAGATCAAGGGGATACAAATTGGAAAGGAAGAAGTAAAATTCTCACTATTTGCAGATGATATGATAGTCTACACTAGAAAAACTCTACCAGGGAACTCCTACAGCTGATAATCACCTTCAGCAGAGTAGCAAGATACAAGATTAATTCAAAAACATCTGTATCCCTGCTATATACCAATGACACATTGGTGAAGAAAGAAATCAGAGAAACATCACCCTTTACAATTGCCACAAACAACATAAAATACCTTGGAGTAACATTAACCAAAAACGTGAAATACCTGTACCATAAGAATTTTGAGTCTCTAAAGAAAGATATTAAAGAAGATACCAGAAAATAGAAAGATCCCCCATGCTCTTGGACAGGTAGGATCAACATAGTAAAAATGGCAATCTTGCCAAAAGCAATCTACAGATTCAAGGCAATCACCATCAAAATCCCAACACAATTCTTCACAGACCCTGAGAGAACAATTCTCAACTTTATATGGAGAAACAAAAGACCCAGGATAGCCAAAACAACCCTGTACAATAGAGGAACTTCTGGAATCATCACCATCCCTGACTTCAAGCTCTAATACAGAGCTATAGTCCTGAAAACAGCTTGGTATTGGCACAAAAATAGACAGGTAGAGTAATGGAATAGAGTTGAAAACCCTGATATTCACCCACACACCTACAAACACCTGATCTTTGATACACAATCCAAATTTATACGATGGAACCAAGAGAACATCTTCAACAAATGGTGCTGGCATATCTGGTTGAAGACATGTAGAAGACTGCAGTTAGATTCAAGCCTATCACCTTGCACAAAACTTAAGTCAAAATGGATCAAAGACCTCAACATAAATCCAGCTACACTGAACCTATTAGAAGACAAATTGGGAAATACCCTTGAATTAATTGGTACAGGAGATCGCTTCCTAACATTACACCCAGTAACACAGACACTGAGGTCAACAATTAATAAATGGGACCTCCTGAAACTGGGAAGCTTCTGTCAGGCAAAGGAGACTGTCAGCAGGACAAAACGGCAGCCCAAGGATGGGAAAAGATATTCACCAATCCCACATCTGACAGAGGGCTGATATCCAAAATATACAAATAACTCAAGAAGCTAGTCTCCAAAACACCAAACAAACCAATTAAAAAGTGGGGTACAGAACTAAATAGACAATTCTAAATAGAGAAATCTAAAATGGCTGAAAGACACATAAGAAAGTGTTCAACATCCTTAGCCATCAGAAAAATTCAAATCAAAACAACTCTGAGATACCATCTTACTCCTGTCAGAATAGCCAAAATCAAAAACACCAATGACAGTTTATGCTGGAGAGGATGTGAAGAAAGGGGAACACTTCTCCACTGCTGGTGGAAGTGCCAACTTGTACAGCCACTTTGAAAATCAGTATGGCAACTCCTCAAAAAAATAGGAATCAGTCTACCAAAAGATCCAGCAATTCCACTCTTAGGCATATACCCAAAAAAAGCACATTCCTACAACAAGGACATCCGTTCAACAATGTTCATAGCAACACTATTTGTAATAACCAGAAACTGGAAGCAGCCTAGATGCCCCTCAACCGAAGAATGGATAGAGAAAATGTAGTAAATTTACACAATGGAGTACTATTCCGCAGCGGAAAAAAACAATGGAATCTTGAAATTTGCAGGAAAATGGATGGAACTAGAAGAAACCATTCTGATCGAGGTAAACCAATCACAAAAAGACAAACATGGTATCTACTCACTCATATGCACATTTTAGACATAGAGTAGGATTACCAGCCTACAATCCACACTGCCAAAGAAGCTAATAAACAAGGAGGTCCCTAAGAGAGACATACATGGTCCCCTGGAGAAGGGGAGAGGTTCAAGATCTGCTGAGCAAATTGGGAGCACGGGAAGAGCGGGGAGGGAGCTAGGAGAATGAAAAGGGAAGAGCAAGAGGGATGTCGAGGATAAGAGGGAGCAGAAAGTATGAGTCAGGGGAAGAATAGATGATAACAAGAATGGAGATATCATAAGAGAGGGAGACATTTTTGGTTAACAGAGAAATCAGGCACTAGGGAAATGTCTGGCGATCTACAAAGATGACTCCAGCTAACTGTCTCAGCAACAGAGGAGAGGCTACCTTAAATGCCCTCCCCTGATTATGAGATTGATGACTGACTTGTATGCCATGCTATAGCCTTCATCCAGAAGCTGGTGGAAGTAGAAGCAGACACCCACAACTAATCACCAAACTGAATTGAAACCCAGATTCAGAGAAGGGCAAGTGAAGAGCACAGGGGTCCAGACCAGGCTGGTGAAACCCACAGAAACAGCTGACCTGAACATCAGGGAAATCTTTCTCCCAAGACTGATAGCTGGAATACCAGCCTGGGACTGAGCCAGACTCCGGGAACATGGGTTTCTGTGAGGAAACCTCAGAAATCTATGGGACTTC
Source organism: Cricetulus griseus (assembly GCF_003668045.3). NCBI lineage: Eukaryota > Metazoa > Chordata > Mammalia > Rodentia > Cricetidae > Cricetulus > Cricetulus griseus. The sequence continues at coordinate 48,927,286 of NC_048604.1, forward strand.
CTGTAGAAGTTCAGTACTTATCCCTAGCATAGGTGTGGACTTTGGGAGCCCATTCCATATAAAGGAATACTCCCTGAGCCAACACACACGGGGTTGGGTCTAGGCCCTATCCCAAAGGATACAATAGACTCTGATGACACTCTATGGAAGGCCTCACCATCCAGGGGGAGCAGAAAGGATATGAGATAGCTAGGGTTTTAGTTGGGGGGAGTGGTGGTAGGGGAGGATGGGTGGGAGAAGGGAACTGGGATTATCATGTAAATCAATCCTGTTTCTAATTCAAATTTAAAAAGTTGAAAAGGAAAAAATAGAGAGAGAGAATTACAGGGGAAAGAAAGCAAATAAGAATTTCTTATATGAGAATGAAAAAAAGAATTATATCTGAAACATGCTATCAAACTTTGTTGGGAACTTTTTTTCTTACTCTGCTTTTTTACTAGATAAAAATATTAAAGTATTTTATATATGCTACAGGATTCAGCAAATAAGTAAATGGGTTGCTGTGTGAGCCAGATCTCACTGTGAAAGAAAGGAACTGCAAGAAGTGTGAGATGACAAGTTTTGGATTAGAGGTATCAATATTGTAGCTGAATGCGATGGGGTTGCATCTTGGTAAGTACAAAGCTAAAAACAATCACAACTAAGAAATAAAACAGTAGAGAAGGATTTATTAGAACCACAGTAGTTAAGAGGAGCAAGGAAGTTATTTCCAAAGAAATACCCTTCGCAAAGAAAGGAATCTTAGGGAGTATATGTGTAAATATATTCTTATAGGAAAGCACTTTAAGGATGGGCATATTTCTGAGTATAGTCAGTCAGTTAAGAACCATGTTTCTACACATCCTAGTTTTAAGTTCATTATTCAAGAAAAAAGACTGAAAATGCTTTTGGCCATGCTTAGCTCAAGGTCATGCCACAAGTGTTCAAAATGTTAAGCCAGAGTATAGGACACTTTGGGGACATAACCAGTTCGCATCTTAAAGTTGACAAACAGAAAAACCTGGTAGTTCACTCAATTTAAGTTTTATCTGAAAATTGTTGATACTTTGAAGATAGATTAATGTAGGAATTTTTCCCCAAATGTTACTGTTTATCTTAGTGACATTCTGGTCCTAATAACTCTAGTAGCTATATGTTGTGTGTAGATACTTGTGCTGACTAATTTTATGTCAACATGACTCGAGCTAGAGTCATTTTGAAAGAGGGCACCAAAATTGACCAAATGCTCTAATCAGATTGGCCTCCGGTCAAGCCAGTGGCACCTTTTCTTGACCGAAAGGAGAGGTTCTAGCTCCCTTTGCACAGTACCGCCCTGGACAGTTGATCCAGATACTTTGAGAGGTCAGAATGGGTATGGAGGAGCAAGTCAGTAAGCAGTATTCCTTCATGTTTCTCTTTCACTTTCTACCTTGGGTTCCTGCCTTGAGCTCCTTCCATGACTTCCAAGGATAATGAACTGACTCTATGCTGTAGGATGAAATAAACACTTTCCTCCCCAAGTTGCTTTGATCATGGTGTTTATCACAGTACTGGAAACTAAACCATGGGGGGAAAGCAGGGAGAATATTGATCCAGATATAGAGAGGCAAAAAAAAGAGAAAAAGTCAGCTGGGTGGTATGGACAAAATTGACAGATTTGGAAAGGTATCATCTTGTAGACATCATAGTAAGAACAGGCTTAGGAAAGAATTTTCAATTGATGTTAAATATACAGTGGTAGATAAATAAAAACAAGCTATTAGCATGGTCTTAAATGACCCCCTGATTTAAAGGACAAAATAATGCACCATGAGTAAACATGACACTTTGACCAGCTCAATAAAATCAGTCTTGTCAGGGTTGGTGAAGTGACTCAGCTGGTAAAGGTGCCTTCACCAAATATAATCACCCAGCGAGTTGGGGGAATGAACAGAGAAGGAGAGCAAGGAAAGAGATACCTTAATACAGGGAACCATTACAGGTTTAAAAAGAAATCTGGCACTAGGGAAATATCCAGTGATCCACAAGGATGAGCCCATCTAAGAAGCTAATCAATAGAGGAGAGGCTACCTTAAATGCCCTTCCCCCATAATGAGATTGATGACTACCTTAAATGCCATCATAGAGCCTTCACCCAGTAGCTGATGAAAGCGGAAGCAGAGATCCATAGCTAAGCACTGAGCCAAACTCCTGGAATTCAGTTGTAGAGAGAGAGGAGTGATGAGCAAAGGGGTCAAGACTGTGCTGGGGAAACCCACAGAAACATCCGACCTGAGCAAGTGGGAGTTCAAAGACCCCAGTCCGACAGCTGGGGAACATGTACAGGACCGAACCAGGCCCCCTGAATGTGGTTGTCAGTTGTGGGGCTTGGGCAGTCTATGGGGCCTCTGGCAGTGGAACCAGTATTTCTCCCTAGTGCATGAATGAGCTTTGGGAGCCCATTTCATGTGGAAGGATACTCTACCTAGATACACAGAGAAGGGCCTAAGTCCTGTCCCAAATGATATTACAGACTTTCATGATCCCCCTTGTGAGGCCTCACCCTCCCTAAGGAGTAAATGGAGTGGGATGAGAGGATGATGGGGGGAATGGGAGGACTGGAGGGAGAAGGAACTGGGATTGGTATGTAAAATAAGTTTGTTTTAATTTAAATAAAAATTAATTTAAAAATTAAATTTCCTGAACTTAATAACTATTCTATGTTCATATAAAAGAATTTCCTGTTCAAAGGAAAAGTATTTTGAATAATTAAGGGATAATAGAAATGCTCTCAAATAATTATTTAAAATTTTGTTCCTAAAAATGTTTTTAGGAACGTATGCACCCACAGATACATAAAGAAAATATGTTTATGTAAATATTTGCCACCCTTTATCTGAGAAATGATAATAAAATCAAATGTGACAAATGTGATATTAAACATTTGTGAAGGGTAAAGTTAGATAAAGTGCAATCAGAAGTTTTCTAGATGATTCTTGCCACTCTCCTGTAAGTTTGAAATCAACTCAAGATTAAAAAAGAAAAAAAGTAGACAAAATGTTCTTGTGTTGATAGTCATCCTAATTTTGAATGACATGCAGATCTCCTTTTAAAACACTTTGCTCATAAAAAAATTATTAGAAAATGTTTTTTATGCAAGTGCATTTGTTTTCCTTGCTGTAAAAGAATGACAAATGATGTGGGAAGCAACCGACTTCAAAGCATTTCATTAGCACTAAAAGGAAGCCAGCCATGACAGTGCTAACCTAAAATCCTAGCATTCTGAAGGCTGAGGCAAGAGGATTGCAGCAAGTTTGAGCCTGACTTTGTCTGTGGAGTAAGATCCTACCTCAAAATCAATACAACAAGGAGATGCAAGATGGTTTAAGGTTCAGAGCTCTTGCTGTTCCTCCAGAAGGCCTAGGATTTTGTTCTTAGCAACCACATAGCAATATACAACCATTCACAAATCTAATTCCCAGGGATCTGTCGCCCACCTCTGACCTCTGTGGGCATTAGGTAGATATCTGGTGCACAGCATACATTAAGGAAAAACACTCATATGCATAAAATAAAATAAATAAATCTAGAAGGATAATAACTAAAGACACACACACACACACAATTTATTTTTATATTGTGTTCCTAAGTAAACGTTTTTTATTCTTTTCCTGAAAGCCTTTGGGTTGCCATTGACTTAAAGTTCAGTAATTTACTGCTAGCAAAACAAACAGAATGCTGGATGTGGTCACTCACATCTGTAATCTCAGTACTAGAAAGGATGAGGCACCAGAAAATTAAGGACAACAGTAAACTGGAAACCTAGAAGACCGGTATTGAAGTCTCAACTCTCTCTTATATGTGAAAGACTAGCCACCCCTTCCCCTTCTGCACAATGGGGTTAAGGACAAATGAGGAACACACTTGCTATGCATAACTTTCTACATGTTATGTACACAGTCATCTTTCTTAAGCATGGTTATGCGATCCTTGTAGTAAGTGATAAACGGGTCATCTGCCTTTCTTCCTGCTTAACTCTATAAAGCTAAGGAGAAGCCGGGAGAGGGGACTTTTCTACAGAATGCATACAGTCCTAAAAGAAACTGAACATTCATTAGCCCTTAAAGCCGGACATACAAAGTGTGGCAACTTCCTCAAAGATTAAAAACAAAAGAAAAGTTGATCTTGGAAGGAAGCTCAATAAGGCACAGGATGTTCAAGCTGAGGTGAAAACCTTCTGTATTGCAGGATGTTAAAAGAAAGTTACAATATTCCCTCCTGCAAAGAAGCCTCTTAAAAGATAGAGGATGTTCAAATGCTGTGGTTCACAACCTGTGGATTGCAACCCCTTTGTGATTCGAACAACCTTTCCACAAGGGATTGCCTTGGACTCTCAATGCGATGTTTACATTGTAACTCATAACAGTAGCAAAATTACAGTTATGAAGTAGCAAGGAAATAATCTTATAATTGGGTTTCACTCTAACGGGAGGCTTTTCTGTCCCACCCAGTACTGCAGCCATTTGTAAATAATCACTTAGAGACTTAATATTAATTATAAATGTTTGGTCCAGGGCTCAGACCTATTACTAGCTAGCTCTTACATTTAAATTAACCCATTTCTATTAATCTCTGTATCACCATGTGGCCCATGGCTTGCTGGCGGTGCTCTGGAATGTTCTGGCATGTTGCTCGTTGGGCAGCTGCTGGCATCTCTCAGACTTCACCCTTCTTCTCCTATATCTCTGCTTGGATTTCCTGCCTGGCTCTATCCTGCCTTGCCATAGGCCAAAACATCTTTATTTATTAACCAACGAGAGCAACACATATTCCCAGCATACAGAAAGATATCCTACATCAGTTCACCGCAACATGAAGTACTGTATTGAGGGGTACTAAGGGAGGCAAAACATTACACTGGACAGTGAATCTCATTGAGAGAAGGGAGTAAAGAACTCAAAGGCTTCAGAAAGTCCCTGAATCTGACTAGATTCACTTGGCTCCTTCTCCAAACTTATATAAGCAGTAGAATACTCTTAGACAAGCTGTGCTGCCTGAAGAAGGTTCAGACCAACTTGGCTACCTGAGAAGATCACACTCGAAGCCTGTTGAGCTGCTTGTAAGTTATTCTGTGCACTTCTGGCTTCCAGCTTTTGTTTTTTTCACCCAATCTCCGGAACCATGTCAGTGTTAGCCAAGAAAAAACTGCCCTACAGATTTGCCTACAGGTAATCTGATGGAGGCAGTTTTCCTCAACTGAAGTTCCTCTTCTCAGATAACTCATTGAAAAAAAAAACAATAAAAAAGAAAAAACCAACAGGACACCCAGAAAATTGCATTAGGACCATTTGCATCATGTACCTAAATTTTTCTAAGTATTTATTTTGTTTGTCCAGAGAGTGATAATACAGGAAACATGTCACATGTCTCCAGCTAAATCTTTCTGGTGTTACTTTCAGACCTATGTTTTTTTTTTTCATTTACTGATAAATGCCTTTTTTCTTCCTGGTAGCCCCATGGAATCAGTCTTGCTGTGAGAGAGTGAGAACCAAATTGTATTCCACCATCATCAGCAATGATTTCATCACCTACACTCTGACTGCTGACTCTTATACCTGGGGAGGTGGTGAGATAAAGCAACAACTTACAGATTGATAATCAGCTGTTTTCAGACTTTAAAAACATGTGGCACAACTGATTTGTCAATAAGTGGTTGTACTTAATATAAAGCAACTGATGCCCTGATACACAAACATTTTTAAAAGTCATTTTGCCTACTGAGTCTTGTGTACATTTTTGTCCACAGTAGGTTTCTTTGGCTATGCTTCCATTCTATTGGAAGAAGGAAACATGATTCAGAATAATAAAGAAGTTACTAAGTTACTAAACAAGGGCTGCTTTTCTAATTTCTGACTTCAGTGCTTTCATCCTCTCTGCCTCAGAATGGCCATCTGTAAAATGAGACTAAGTAGGTACATGAAATATAATTTAAGGTCCACGAAAATGTTCTGTATGATATAAATTCAAAAAGCAGTGTGACCTACATGATTATTTTTATTATGTTCATTTGAACTGATACATAAAACAAAATGATACTTACAAATGTGACACTACATAAGTAATGCTTTGATACATATGGCTATCATATAAATTTTAAATTAAGATAAACATCTGTCTACTCAAGCATTTACCATTTATGGTGAAAAATGTCTAAATTGTTCCTTTGGGGTTTTTTCTGAAACATTCAGTATGTCCTAGTTGACTTTTGTCAATTTGACACAGGCTAAAATTAACTGAAAACAATGCCTCCATAAGACTTCCTGTAAGCAAAAAATGTAGGGCATTTTCTTGTTTAGTGATTAATATAGGAAGTCTCAGACAACGGAATGGTACCACCCTGAATGGGTAGTCCTTTGAAAGCCGTGGAGGGAAAAAACAGTAAGCAGTGGTCCTTCATGATGTTTGCTTCAGTTCCTGTCTCCAGGTTCCTGTCTTGTCTTCCCTGATGATGGACTGTAACAGGTAAGGCAAATAAACCATGTCTTCCCCAAGTTGCTTTTGGCCATGGTGTTTATCAAAGCAGTAGAAACTTAACTAAGACAGAATTTGGTACCAAAATGTTGTATGTTTTTATCTATATAGAAGATCTACTATGCAGCAGCACACCATAGATTCTTATCCCTACCTAACTCTATCTCAGTACGCAGTCATCAATATTTCCTCATCACTCACCAACTGTACAGTCCCTGGTCTTCTGATAACCACCATTTGATCCTTTTTTCTCTCATACATTGCATCCCAACTGCCGTTTCCCCTCACTCCACTCCTCGCAGTCCCTCTCTCCACATCTGCTCTCTCCCAGACATATTCCTCCTCCATTTCTCCTTTTAAAAAAAAGAGCAGGCCTTCCAGGGATATCCACCAAATATGGCGTAACAAATTACAATAAGACTAGGCACAAACTCTCACTTCAAGGCTGGACAAGGCATTGTAATTAATATAAAATCAACATTTAAAATATACTCATTTATTTTATGTGGATATGCTTGACTGCATATGTGTTCTGAGCCCAAAGTAGTAAGAAGAAATATTGGATCCCCTGGAGCTGGACTTTCAGAAGGTTGGAGCTGCCATGTAGATGCTGGGAATTGAACCTAGGTCTTCCATACGAGCAGCAAGTGCTCTTAAGTACAAAGCCATTTCTCCCACCCCAAAATTAACTTTTATAGATGCTATATATGGGTGATAGTACATGCTAGTGCTACTTGACTTCTCTATTTGCTTTATTTCACTTAACAATGATCTCCATTTACATTTATGATGGCATAAATAACTGGATCCTAAGCTACTTAATTATTTGATAGTATCCACTGTGTGTATGTGTCCTATTTTTGTCTATTCATCAGCTAAAGGATGATTATGTTTTTCCCATTTCTTTGCTTTCAATAACATTGAATGAACATGGTCAATTAGGTATGTCTTTGGAAAACTAATTTGACTAATTTGATTTCCTTTGAATACATCTCCAGTAGAGGAGTTGTTGTGTCTTATTTTTGTTCTGATTTTGGTTTTTAATGGAACCTCCTCACTGTTTTTTTCTAATGTTTGTACTCATTTTATGTTCTAACAGTTTGCAGGGTTCCCTATTTTCCTTGCCAGAATTTCTTATCTTTAGCTTTTTTGATGATAGTCTTTTCACAAGGTGAAGTGATATTTTATTGTGACTTCAGTTCCCTCATGATGAGGGATTTTGAACATGTTTTCATGTACCTATTGGGCATTTTTATGTATCCTTTTGAGAAATGTTTCTTTTATCTACTGCCTTTTTAAAAACTGGATTATTTGCATGCCCCTAATGAATTACTACAGTTCCTTATGTGATATGGTTATTAAGGTTTTGTCAGATATAAACTTGACAGTTTTTTTTCACCCATTCTGTAGTGGGCAAGCATTTTATTTTTATTTTATTTTGGGCGTACCAAGCATTTTAATTGTCAACTTGACACAATCTAGAATCACCTGGGAGGCAAATGTCAATGAACCTGAGTCAAGTTAGCTTGTGAGCGAGCATGTCTATGGGGAATTATCATGATTGGCTTAATTGATGTGAGGAGAGCCAGCCTAAATCTGGGTATCAACATTCTTTGGTTTGGGGCCAAGGCATTTCCTCAACTGAGGCTCTTTCCTTTGATTACTCTAGCTTGTGTCAAATTGACACACAAAAGCAGCCAGTACAACTGATCCTGTGTCACCTTGACACGCAAACTCATCACTATTAAGCTACAACCCTTCCTTCCTTATCCATTCCTAAGATCTCACATTAAAATAATAAATAATTTCAAAAGTCCCAAGGTCTTTACCAATTCAAACACATTAAAATTTCAGTCTCTTTAAATATCCAATCTCTTTTAAAAGCTCAAGTCTTTCAGGTGTTGTCTCCTTTAAAAAACAAAATTAAATACCTTCTTCAAGAGGGAAAAACCAGGGCACTGTCACAACCTCAACCAAGAAAAACCAAATCCAACAGCATAAACAACTCGATGTCCAATTATCTGGGATTCACTCGGGATATTCTGGACCCCTGCAAAGGGCTTGGGTCACTTCTCCAACACTGCCCTCTGCAGCACACACAGTTTATCTTTTAGGCTCCCGCTGGCTCCACTCCACTGCTGCTACTGTTCTTGGTGGTCATCCCATGCTACTGTCATCTCCAAAATGCTGGGGTCCCTTGCTGCAACTGGGCTCCATTTTCACCAATAACTTCTCTTAGGCTCTCTTCATGGTGCCAAGTACCAATTTCTTTGCATGACCCCTTCAGTCCTTGGCCTTCAGCTGCCACTGAAGCTGCACCTTCACCAATGTCCTCCCTTAGCCTCTAACAGTGCTAAGCCTCAGCTGCTCTCCAAGACCCCTTCATGCTTTCAAAACCAGCACCACCTGGGTGACGCTTACATATTACCTGTTCGCATTTCCTTTGTTATGCTGAAAGTTCTTAGTTTGTCTAATTTTGCTTACGTTTCCTGTACTTCTTTGAAATGTCTTCCCCTAATCCTTGCCATTCCAAGTGTCTCAAAGAATTTTCAATATATTTTCTTATAATAATATCAGTAGTTTCAGATCTTGCCTTTAAATCATTAATACATTTTTAATTGAGGCTTGTCTGGTGAGACATAAGGATCTTGTTTTATTTTTTCTTATATGGTCAGGGAGTTTATTCAACACTCCTGAAAAGACTATCCTGTCTCCAATGCATGCCTCAGCATCTCTTCTAAAACCAAGTTGGCTACAATGCATTGGCATTTAGTCTCAATTCTGTCTCACTGGTCTATTTGTCTGAATTTACAGATGCCCCATGATGATTTGAATACTGCAAGACTAGGAACAAAACTGCAGGACTCAAAAAAGCCCACACCAACCCTGAGCTAATCTGTAAATATGAAAGTGATATGCCTTGAACACGCCAAAGGTGTTTAAGCCCAAGGGAAATGTGTAATGTGATATTTGAACACCCTGATGTGAGAAGTAGATGTATTAGCTTTCTACAAATGCTACTGAAAGTGCAACAACTTAATACAGGTAAAAAAGGCAGAGTGACAAATAAGACAGCAGAAGCACAGGTTGAAGTAATGTCTTTAAACCTTGGGAAGGGCATCAGGAGGCAAGGAATGCAAGTGGTCACAGTTTTTCCTCAAGGCTCCCAGAAAAGACACAGCTGCAATCCCACCTTGTGTTCAGCCTTTAAGACCTGTGGTACATTTCTGCTGCAAACCTGCTAAATCTGTGTTGTTCAAAGCAGCTAAATTTGTGGCAATTTATTTAAGTAGGGTAGGAAATGAACATAAGCAGAATTCATTTCCTTGCCTTACTTGTGTTTTAAAAGCCACCTGCATTCTCTGGAACCAGTCCCTCCTTCCATCTTCTTTTCTTTTTGGTTTTTCAAGACAGGGTTTCTCTGTATTTTAGTCATGGCTCTCCTGTGTCCTGGAACTAGCTCTATAGACCAGGCTGGCCTCCAACTCACAGAAAGCCTCCTGCCTATGCCTCTTGAGTGCTGGGATTAAAGGCATGCACCACCGCTCCATTTTCAAAGTCAGCAATACTGAGTTGTCCATCATCCTATCTTTTTATAGGTTCAACCAGAAGAGGTTTTTCTGAACTTACGAATTCATATTATTAATTTTTTGCACCCAGATAGCCAGTATAATATCTGATATCAAGTTATTTGACTATTTTCGCAAATGCAATGTCTCTTTTGACACGAAAAGTAATTTATTCACAGGTTTCTGAGACTAAAACATGAGCCGCATCCAGGGCCCATTGTTCTCTGTAACAGAGAAGTTTCAGAGTTTATGTAGTCTGTCAACTCTAGAAATGTTACTTTAGGGGGAAATGCTTCCCCAGAAGTGCTTAAGAATTCATAATTACCTGAACATGATAGTGCAGACCTCTAATCCCAGCCCTTACCGGGCAGAAAGCAGATGAATCTATGAGTATTAGGTCAACCTAGTCTACATAGCAAGTTCCAGGCCAGTCAAGGCTACATAGTGGAGTCCTGTCCCCCATCCCCCACCAGAAAAGAAAAAAAATGAGTGCATAATGCTCTTATAGAAGATCCAAGTTCAGTTCTTAGCACCCATGTCTTGTGGCTCACAACTGCTTATAACTATAGCTCTGTTGGCACTGATACCCTCTTCTGGATTCTGGAGGGTACTGCACTCACCCACACAAACCCTTTCACAGACATACACACATATACATAATTTTTAAATATTTAAAATCATTTTTAAAATGCTTTCAACTCTTCAGCTAATGTTTTATATGTAATTATTAAGATATTGCTAAAGTTGAAACTCAACAATTCTACCCCAAACTATAATTGTATTTTATAAAAATCTTTATAATACCCTAAGACTACCCCTACCATACCTTAAAATACAGCTTGGGGACATAGTGATTTCTACCTTATTATTTTGAGAAAATGCAGCCTAGACCAGTGTAGCTCTGAAAATTTTCTCTGTTGTAAAAGGAATTTAAAACTACAAAGAAATTTTTCATTAGTGATGATATCTGTACCAGGAAAAGAACTGTTCAGACACAGTTCAAATCATTTAACAAAGCAACCTTTATTCGTCCTATTCCCCTCCCCCTTCCTCTTGCATGATATGTCTTCTGTACCACAACCTCATGCCCAGGATGCTATAAAAGCTTCAATCAACCGGCCCTTCTTTGAATTTCATATTTTGTGAGATTCCTATGTACAAGCACATAATTAAAATTAGTTTTTATATCTCTTTTAGCCAATTCTTAGACTAAATAAAGAACCTCTGCAGTTACCACAAGTAGAGGGGAGCAATCATATTGTCTTTTGTATCTCAGGTTTGTTTTCTATTAAATGAACGGATGAATCTGAAAGTATGTTGTGAACTGCAAAGGCTATATAAAGACAAGGGATTGTAGAAGAGGTAGTAAGGTATCTATCCAGCCCTCAAGCTTAATCAACTATTGATGGATGGCCTCTAGGAGTACTGGTGAGTTTGATAACTGGCCTCTAGTACACACTTTTCTGGGCCCCTTCCTTCATCTTGTTAAACAACTATTGGTTAGCAAATTCCTATGACCCAGCTGTTTTAAGTATGATGCCCTGTATATCTGTGTCACATTCTAAAGCTGGAAACATTGGTTCCACCAAAGAGAGTCTATAATCCCAATTGAGGTGAGGCCATTCTGTACCCACTTAAATGGACTGATTTCTCCATTTAATGTCATGTTTGGCCATGTGGCCACAATGGATAAACCATGAAAGACTGGGATGGGAGTATGGTGGTTTGAACTGCTGCCAAATCAGCAATCAAGACTGGAACTGATGTACCAAGCTGGAACTTGCTACCCTGTTTCTTGTAAAAATGCCAGAAAGTCAGTGATGAATGCATCCCATGCAAAGTGAAGACTCAGGTATCATGAATTTGCTACCTATTATACCATTTCAGCAAGGGAGAAGTCCTGCACCACCAGCATTCTAAAGGCCATGCTTCATTGTTAGTGAAATTATCAGTATCCCATAGCTACATACTTCAGTGTTCTATTGCTTGCTGAATCATTAAGGATGTTTGAAGCCTGACCATAGCATATGATCTCATGTGTCTCACAGGTCCTTTGTAAGTACAGGTCTTTCTGCTGCTGCCTAAACTGCCTCTATCTAAAAAGTAAAGGCAGAAGTCCTGTCCAGTGGACAGAGCTGAACTATCTTCTCCCTGTGTCATCTTTTTGAACTAATTACCCATGCCCCAAACCCTTTCTGACATTTTCCCCCTCCTGCTCCACATATTCCTCCCTCCCCTTATCTTTTCCTTCTGCCAGGCCTCTTCCCATGTTACTAGACCTTTGTAAATAGACCCTGTGGATCATTCCTATCAGCTAACCAGATGTACTACGATTTGTTTGAATGTCAGTTAGGCTCAAGTGAGACACCAGCTAAAATTATGTTTACAGGAAATTGCAGGTAGTTATAGTCATACAGTAGGCACAGTTCATGACTAAAACAAAGGAAAACTTCCTTACATCCTGACAACTAATAAGAAATGCAAGGAAAGTAGCCAGAGAATATTTCTATACACATAAGGTCAAAGTCGGTGTGGTGCTGCATCAGCTGGAGTTTTCGGCAGAACTGATTAACTGAGATCCTGCTCCACAGCAGCAGAGATGTGGAAAGAAAATCTGTTCCTGTCACTAAACAGAACAACAGCTGACCGGTTTGACTAAAACTTGCAGTATGAATGGCTTAGAAAGGATGCTTCAGCCACACAGAGAAAATGCTCTGTCAAAGAGACATCCGAAATCTCAATTTCATGGTCTGTGGGAAGAAGTAGGTGTACATGCAAATGTATGAATGTCTTTCACATCAAATACGAATCTTAAAATTGGTATACCCTTCTGGCCTGGTAAACCCTGGCTATTGTCAGACTGGAAAACTGTTACAAATGAGTACAGAAGGAAAGGCAAACACAAATATCATTTCTGAATTCTCCTGGAGCTGCCCAGTTTTTATACTTCTTGTTGGGGTATTTCCTCAATCACTCTTCCTAGAGGCCCAAGGAAAAGAGTAATCTAATCACCTGTGTCACGCTGATGTATAGATGGGAACCCTTGCCACTGCAATCTAGTCCTTGGGTTGGAGAGCTTCCTGTCTGAGCTAAAGCTACAGATGTGCTCTGTCTGGGTACTAGTTCTTACCCACATTGGCTCTTTAATGCTAAGGTCATTTCTCTTGGGAAGAAGACAGAAATACCAAACATTTTGTTTTATGCAATTTCATGCCCTAGAAGGGCCCAATTGTGCTGATTCCATTCAGCCATGTTGAAAGCTTTGACTGTAGGGCAGTGATTAATAAACACTTACATTGCTTATAATAGAATTTGGAAAAACAGGGAGCAGAGCACAGGGTGGCAAGTCGTCTGTTAGTGGAAATGAAGTAGAAATGCACTTGTCCTATCTTGGTTGGAGAACCAGGTGTTCATTTACCTGCAGTGGTGGCAGTAACTGGATGCTTCCTTCCAGCAAGTGGTATGTTAGTTAGTGAAGTCTCTCAAACCAGCATGTAGATAAAGCTTGATCCTTTTTGATCTTCAGAGCTGGCAATGGGCCTGGCACATGCAAGTGTTCTACTACTAAGTCCCAGTTGTGTTTTTTCCTAATAAACTAGTGCAATCCTTCCTCTTTAAAGGACAGTCTTCCTCTGCAAAATATATTTGCCCCTATTTTCTACAATATTATATGTGTAATATATTACGGGCTCTTCATGATTATCATTGATACTTCATCAAATTTTCTCAACATGCCTTAATTTTGCTTAGACTCTGAGGTTATAGAAACTGAATAAGGCACCTATTGTTTTATTTCCCCATATCTTTCAATATTAGTAGTAATGTTGTCTAGGATGTGGTGTATGCTGGAATTGGCTAAGTAATTCTGAAGCACAGATGATTCTCTAACCCTTTGAAAATGCATTACATTTTGAATAACTAAAAATAGTATGAATAAAAATATTGGAAATGTAAGACATTTCGAATTGATCTGTGTCCCAAATGTCTTCATCTCCTACATGATTAGCAAGTCGAAATCTCTTAGTAATAACCAGAATATATGTATAAAAATAAACCAAGGTATTTGTCATTAAAAAGATTCATCTTAAAAACTGAAGGAAGACTGTGGTCGGAGCATCAGTCAGTGAGAAATTATTAGTTGTTTTCTGTTTTTAAGAAATGGCAGCAAAGCAATATCTAATGAAACTATTCAAGGCATGATGTCAGTACTTGAATAAAGTGAGAAATACATTTATAGTTATAGAGTTCTTTCTCACAGCTATTTACAAAGATTTATGTTGCAGAATACTGGTTTAACTATGGAAAGTTGTGTTGCATTTGTTTAACTATGTAAAGATGTGTTGCTGTTTTATCTTTCCTGCCTAAGGCTCCTGATTGGTCTAATAAAAAGCTGAATAGACAAATAGCAATGGGGGATGTATAGGTAAAACTTCAGGGCAAGGAGAGTAAGTAAGAGGAGGAATTTAGGTTCTAGGGAGAAAAATCGATGACAGGGAGACACTAGGGGCCAGACAGACAGACGTGGAGGAAGCAGGAAAGTAGGACATACAAAATGAATGATATGTAAAAAGGCTCAAGGTAAAACATAGATGAATAGAAACAGGTTAAATTAAGTTAAAAGATCCAGTGAGACAAGCCAAAGCTAAGGCTGAGCATTCATAGTTAATAATAAGTCTCCATGTCTTTATTTGGGAGCTGATTGGTGACCCAAAGAAAATGCCCAGTTCAGCTTAATTTTTGTTTAAGACCATGGTTAGAATTCACTTTAGACACTGGCTTCTGATATCAAGTAATAAAATAATTTAATGTGTACTGTTACAAGAGTTCTTAGGGAACATAGACATTACATCAATGATTTATTCCAGAAAAAAAGACAATGCAGGTAAAATACATAGAGGAATGCTTCACACCAAGAACATGAACTTGAACACCACAAAATTTGAAAGGTCTATTCCTGTATATGAATGCATTATTGATGATACAACTTAGTATTTTGACTTTTCTCAAGGCCCCACAAGTAAAACATCAGCATGCCAAAGTGCCACAAACAGAATATAAACATCTGACTCTCCACATTATCTCCTGCACTTCTGTGCCAAACATTGTATGAAAATTTATAAAGACAGAGAAATGAGAGTGAACAAAGATATGGATAAAATATTTTCAGGGAAAATCTATGCCATATGATTAACTAAGTTGAAGGCAAAATTGACTGTATTTCCTAATGGAAATATGAAATCAGTCACATAGAATTATCTAGAAGCTACTGTTTAGTTTTCTTTGTTCTGTGATAAATACCATGACTAAAAAGAACTTGGGAGCAAAGGTTTTATTTCATCTTATGTTTTACAGTACATTATTTAGGGAAGCCAAAACAAAAATATGTGTAAGTAGCCTGAAACAGAAACCTCAGTGGATCACTGCTCACTGGCTTGCTCCCCAGCTCATGTTCATTTACCTTTCTTACATAACTTAGGTCCACCTGCCAATCTATGGTACCACCCACAGTGGGCAGAACCCTCCCACATCAAATAGCAGTGGAGAAATGCCTCACAGACATGCCCACAGGCCAATCTGATGGAAGCAGTTCCAACACTAATACTTTCTTTATCTAGATGTGTCAAGTTGATAGTCAATATTAGCCATCATAGTTCCCTCTGAAACTATTATTGAAGACATCTTTGTTGCAAAATCATTTAATATTTCTGAATAAGTTAGTCTTAGAAAATGAACAGACTGCTTCTGGGTGCTGCTGTGATAGTGTTTTTTATTGTTATAAATGAAATGATAGTGCTAGATCCTACTCCAAAAAAAGGAATAGACTTTAGACTTTCAATAAAGACAGTGCAATGATCATGAAGTTCCAAAGGGAAAACAACAATCTTGCCAAGAGCACACACACACAAAGGTAACATGCCAAGTAGCTCATCTTTGTTTTTTTTTTCAAAGAGTTGTAAATTTTGGCAGATATGTGTTTTCAGGGCCCTGATAATAAGCAAATGAACATGTTTAACCTCTAAGCCAGACAAGCTGTATGGAAGAGTCGTGTCAGATTTTGTCACATGAAAGGAAGATACACAATATGTCAGTACCAACTATGATGGTATCCACCAAATATTAGATTTGTTAGCTTCTAGAAAATGTACCACCATCCAATTAAGTGTCTTTCTGAAAGAAAAAAGAATATAATTCTCTTTCGGTGAATTATGACTTTTGGAAAGTACATTTCACGTAATGCAAAATTATAAAGTTAGGAAACACTTACTAGGCTTAATATATATCAAGCTATTCAATTTTTACGTGAGTAACTGAGATTCAGACCCAAAAAGTGGGGGAATTTTCTCCAGGAGTATCCACAGAGAAGCAAAATCATCTCTAGCCACTGCCAAATCTGAACACTGTTCCAAGCACACTTCCTGGACACATTTCCAAGTTTATGTCCAATTACCTCAAAGTTCTTAAAATACAAAGTACTCCCTCACATACCCAATCAGGGCATTTCATGAGGAAAGCAGATTTCTAGAGATAGATGCAAGAGCTAAGGTCAATGTACCAGCTACTGACAAAGAAAGAAGGAAGACTTTATTGTGGTTTCAAGTTTGAGGGGATACAGTTCATTGTGGATTTGTGGCCACAATATTACTTCTGCAGTCAGGAATACAGAGAGATAAATACTGGTAGTCAGCTTACTTTCTTCTTTTTCATTTTTTAAAATTCATTCTGAGATCCTACATGTGCCACGACATTTAGGGCAGGTCTTACTTAAAAAAAGAAGTTGTAAATACCCTTACAACTTTTTCATTATGAAAGAATGCTACCCTTCCTAATATTTTAAACCCACACATTCAATTCTACTCTTTTAAAGGTTTGGGGTGTGTGTGTGTGTGTGTGTGTGTGTGTGTGTGTGTGTGTGTGTGTGTGTGTGCATGCATTGGGGGAGCATGCTTTGTCACAGCATGGTCAGTGAAGATCAGACAACAACTTGGAGGAATCCATTTTCTTCTTCCACAGTGTGACTCCCAGAAGACCAATTTAGGCCATCAGTTTGGCAATAAGTTCTTTTTACCCACTAAACCAACTTGCCCCTTGTATTCTATTTCTATTTTTCATTCAATGTTTCTGGTGGGGTCTGAGAGGAGCCTCCAAGAAAAGACCAATAGTCACATATTCAATAAGCAAGAACACTTTATTAATTACAAAATGTTGGCATGGCACATGACAACCTTGAGAGAAGTCCATGGTCTCTTTAAATCGGTTTGGGGGAATTTCAGGGACGAAAGATTAATCTGGGGACTGATTGGTGGCTTTAAACAGTTTATGGGTTGCTATAGGAGTGGTTGACAGCTCAGTAGTTAAGGGCTTTTCAACTGTAGGATGGGAGAAGCTATCTTTAGTTCTCTTAAGCTTGCATAAAGCACCCTCTGATTGGTTACCCCTGGGTTGCAGCTTTCCCAAGAACTGCTTGCTCAGCTCCAACTGGTTCCAGTAAACTGAAGCTAAGGCCTAGTCCCTGGCAGGGGCCATTAGAAATCTGTCATGGCTCTGGTCTGGTTCTATACTCTGAGTTTCTACACTCACAGTTAAAGGTAGAAACAGTCTTTTAATAGGAAGAAATACTGTTACATCCTGCTACTCATTATCTGTGCAACTCTGGGGAAGACACTTAATTTTCTGTTTCAACTTACTCATGTGTAAAAGACTTTGCCAAAAAAAGTTAAGTAAGATCAGTATGAAAAAGCACTTGACAAGTAGTAGGTGTTGAATATATGTGAGTTGAATATAAATGTATGGGAAAATGCTTTGTTTTCTGGTACCAATGTGGAATGGGTCCATGGAAAACAAAACAGAAAATGCTCTTTTTCAGACTCACAGGTGGTTTTAAAATAATGGAAGAGAGTGGCAGTAAAAACAGGAATAAAATAATATAATTCAGAAATAGGACTGGGTTAATTATCAGATACCTATTTCAATCTATATGAGATTAGACAGTAATGCAGTACCTTGAGCTGGCGACATTCTGAGTGCTTGATATACAGTTGGGCATTAATTGATAGTAATAGTCATATATAAGGTGTTACATAGTGTAGGGAGCCGTCCCTGCATTCTCCATTACAAGATGGCGCCTGCATCCGGCAGGCACCGAATGTAAACAAGTTAATGCGTGCAGGCGCTGGGTAACTTTCCATTCCTTGATCTCTGTCTCGTGGCGTGATATGGTCCGATGAGCTACAGCCAATCATGGGGTAACACGTCCAAGGCGGCGGTTGCCAGCCTTTATTAGGGGACGGGATTCTTGGCTCGGGGTCTCCGCTTTTGTAAGCTTATGCTCTCTCTCAAGACGCATAAAGCTTTACTGCAGAAGGATCCGAGTGTCCTGTGTTGTTCTTGGCGGCAAGATGATCGCGCGGGACAACATAGCTATTTGCTCCCAGAATAAAACTGTCCATCTTGGAGGGGAGCTCTTTAAGACACAAGCTTTTAGAAGTGAAATGACAGGATGTTTGAATGGGATGTAATGTACTTCATCTCGCAGGGGAGCTGTTTAAATTCAGGAGAAAACACCTCAATAGCTTCAGGAAGTCACTGAAACTGACCAGATTTACTAGGCCTCTCCATCTTCACATATGTAAATGGCAAGGGTTGCTGAGAAACATTCTCAGACAAACCAAGCTACCTAGAAGACTTCCAGACCAACCAAGCTATATGGAAAAGGCAGATCACCCAAGCTGCCTGAAGGAAGCAGAGACCAGCTGAGCTTCCTGAGAAAGTCTTAAACCAACTTAGCTGCCTAAAAAAGACACTAGCTTCATTTTTTACAAGGTTTCTCTGTGTAGCTTTGGAGCCTATCCAGGCACTCACTCTGTAGACCAGGCAGGCCTTGAATTAACGGATATCCACCTGCCTCTTCCTCCCAAGTTCTGGTATTAAAGGTTTGCACCACCACTGCCTAGCTGCCATCCTTAATTCTTATGCATATTACAAATTTGGTGTCAGTATTAATGAAAAACATTAGATATTAATCTTTAAGCAATGGCAATCTCTAGGTTCTGCTTTATACTGCTAGAACTTGCTCAGTATTGTCAGTGTTCAAAGAAAATGGTCCAAGACACAGGAAAGACCAAACTTTGAAGACACTAACTTCTTTAGCTGCATGTAAATTGTGCAATGTACTTTTGGATCCCAACTTTTGTGGGCTGTCATTCATGCTGGGGTGGGGTTTTCTGATGCAGCTATCTTTGAGTCATTCCTGTTCCTGAAACAAGTAACCCTTATACCACATTTCTGTGAATAATCTCAGTGAAATTCAGTGATTTACCAAGTTGTATTTTTGTTTTATCCTCATATTGTTCTGTCTTTGGTTCCATATCTGAGGTGATTTGGAGTTTGTTCACATTTCCCCAGGAGTGGTATCACACAGCATGAGCACTGCCACACAAAAGAGTACATATACATACACACCTATGGAAGGACTTGCCTGAGTAATATTTAGCAGAAAGCCTCCCAAAGAATCTTGAATAAGAAAGAATTTAATATAGGAGTGCAGCAAGTGATTTCTTAATTACCCAAGAGAACCAGAAAAGTTCAGTCAGAACTCCAAGAACTGGAAGTTTACCTTAAAAAGGATCTCCGGCATTTCACCTTTGCTTCCCCTCTCAACTTACTTTCTCTTCTTGCATATTCTCCACTTTGGCAAAAGCAGTCATTCAAGTCCTTCAATAAATCTATGAATTGAATTTAATATTCTTGAGAAAGATAAAGTTGATTGACACTGGTTGTCCAAAAGATTGGCATCCTGAGGTGGCCATCCTTAATTCAACTGGTTATGTAGAAGAGTGGTGCAGTTTCCATTGCACCATTGTGAGCAGCATTCACTGGGCTAATAGACATAAACTATGGGTGAAAGAAACTCAATTTAACACAGAGTCTTTACTGATCTCCAAGCCAGGATTTTGTAACTAAAAATACTCTCAAGGCTGATGGGGCAGGTCATTCTGTGTATATGTTTGTCTTATTGGTTGATAAATAAAGTACTGTTTGCCAATAGGAAAGCAAGATAGGTGGGACTAGGAGTCAAGGAAGATTCTGGGAAATGTAGTAAAGAAATACAGTCAGGAAGTAACATAGCAGGCAGACTCATATATAAGCAGTGACAAACAGGAAGTTGTTCTCTTGCTCTTCCTCTCTACTCTGGAGCCACCATGTGATCCTGTCAAGAGTAGATACCAGAAGCTGCCAGCGTCCTCTATGATAAGTCTTTTAAAATATATAGATTATGGTGACTGTTGTTAATTAATACTGAGCTAGCAAATAAGAAATCCTAGTCACTGGCCAAGCAGCATTGTACCTAATATAAGTCTCTGTGTGTTACTTGGGACCTTAACATGGTGGCAGGCAGAACTTGGGTGGCCTGGCAGAAAGAGCACATGTGGCAGCAGGACTCAGGCTGATGGACAAAAGACATATTGTTACACAAGGCCTTTGAGTTTTTCTTAACCTAAGTGAAATAAGCTTCAAATATAAGTCATTAAATGGTTATTGGTCTATGGCAACATTACATGTAAATAAATGATCTCCAACATAATAATTATATTCCACCATTATCAGTATAATTGTTATGCTAGGTACACTTTAATCTACAAGAAAGACTTACAGTACACTGCCTAGGCAAACAAAGCAATTGAAACAAAAGTTCATTAAAGTATTAAATGTAATTATTTCTCAGTGACAGAAATGCTCAGTGGCTCACTTCTCTCCTTTAGCATTCAAGAAGGTATATCATAGAAAACAGTTTTTCCGTGAATTTTCTACCTTCCAGAGTTTTCCTTAAGAATATGTTTACTTTTTGAGCTCTGCAATGTTACGATAAATCTTTCCACCAAAAGCTGCCGAGCCACACTGCCACATGTGTGCTTTATGCTAGCCGTCCGCCCGAGTTAGGCCCAAATGAATACAC
This sequence comes from Cricetulus griseus, assembly GCF_003668045.3. Classification (NCBI taxonomy): domain Eukaryota; kingdom Metazoa; phylum Chordata; class Mammalia; order Rodentia; family Cricetidae; genus Cricetulus; species Cricetulus griseus. The sequence goes on from NC_048604.1 coordinate 48,948,298, forward strand.
AGAAACTTGTATTAGGTACAATGCTGCTTGGCCAATGACTAGGATTCTCAACTGTTAGCTCAGTCTTAACTATCATAAACCTATATATATTATAAGACTTATCGGACGCATTATTGGCGTCCCTTCTTGCCGGTGGATCACATCCTGCTGTTGGAGAAGGAAAAGGACAAAGAGAGACGCTTCCTGTTTCTCCTTCTTTAAATATGAGTCTCCTCGCTATGTCACTTCCTACCTGGATCACCACTTCTCTACTACATTTCCCAGAATCCTCTTTGACTCCTAGTCCCATGTAACTTGCTGTCTCATTGGCCAAACAGTATTTTATTTAACAATCAATAAGATAAACATACACAGTACATTCCCATTCACTGCAATATCTTTCTTATTTAACTTTTTTCCAGATTTTTTATTTGAATTAGAAACAAGATTGTTTTACATGACAATCCCAGTTCCCTTCTCCCTCCAGTCCTCCCATACATTCCCCCCCCCAACTAAAACCCTAACTATCACATATTCTTTCTGCTCCCCATGGAAGGTGAGGCTTCCATAGGGTGTCATCAGAGTCTATTGTATCCTTTGGGATAGGTCCTAGTACCACCCCCATGTATCTTGGCTCAGGGAGTATTAGTCTATGTGGAATGGGCTCCCAAAGTCCACACCTATGCTAGGGATAAGCACTGAACTACTACAAGAGGTCCCATAGATTTCCGAGGTTTCCTCACTGAAACCCAAGTTCCTGGGGTCTAGCTCAGTCCCAGGCTGGTATCCCAGCTATCAGTCTGGGGAGCAAGAGTTCCCCGATATTCAGGTCAGCTGTTTATGTAGGTTTCACCAGCCTGGTCTGGACCCCTTTGCTCTTCATTCGTCAGCATCTGGATTCGAGTTCAGTTCGAGATCAATTGTGGGTGTCTGCTTCTACTTCCACCAGCTGCTGGATGAGTGCTATCAGGTGGCATATAAGTCAGTCATCAATCTCATTAGATTGTAAGCTGGTGTCATCTTTGTAGATCTCCAGACATTTCCCTAGTGTCTGATTTCTCTGTAAACCTAAAATGTCTCCCTCTATTATGGTATCTCCATTGTTATCTTCTATTCTTCCCCTGACTCAAACTTTCTGCTCCCTGATGTCCTCTGCATCCCTCCTCTTCTCCCCTTTTCATTCTCCTAGCTCCCTCCCTCCTGTTCCCTTGCTACCAATTTGATCAGGGCATCTTGACCCTTTCCCCTTCTCCAGGGGACCATTTATCTCTTGGGGTCCTCCTTGTTTACTAGCTTCTCTAGCAGTGTGGATTGTAGGTTGGTAATCCTTTACCCTAGGACTAAAATCTGCATATGAGTGAGTACATACCATGTTTGTCTTTTTGTGGTTGGGTTACCTCGCTCAGAATGGTTTCTTCTAGTTCCATCCATTTTCCTGCAAATTTCAAGATTCCATTGTTTTTCCTGCTGAATAGTACTCCATTGTGTAAATTTACTACATTTTCTCTATCCATTCTTCAGTTGAGGGGCATCTAGGCTGCTTCCAGTTTCTGGCTATTACAAATAATGTTGCAATGAACAGCGTTGAACAGATGTCCTTGTTGTATGAATGTGCTTCTTTTGGGTATATGCCTAAGAGTGGAATTGCTGGATCTTGTGGTAGACTGATTCCCATTTTCTTGAGGAGTCGCCATACTGATTTCCAAAGTGGCTGTACAAGTTGGCACTTCCACCAGCAGTGGAGAAGTGTTCCCCTTTCTTCACATCCTCTCTGGCATAAACTGTCATTGTGGTTTTGATTTTGGCTATTCTGAGAGGGGTAAGATGGTATCTCAGAGTTGTTTTGATTTCCATTTCCCTGATCGCTAAGGATGTTGAACACTTTCTTATGTGTCTTTTAGCCATTTTAGATTCCTCTATTGAGAATTGTCTATTTAGTTCTATACCACACTTTTTAATTAGATTACTTGGTGTTTTGGAGACTAGCTTCTTGAGCTTTTTGTATATTTTGGAGATCAGACCTCTGTCAGATGTGGGGTTGGTGAATATCTTTTCACAGTCTGTGGGCTGCTGTTTTGTCTTGCTGACTGTCTCCTTTTCCTTACAGAATCTTCTGTTTCAGGAGGTCCCATTTATCAATTGTTGATCTCAGTGTCTGTGCTACTGGTGTTATGTTCAGGAAGCAGTCTCCTGTACCAATTAATTCAAGGGTATTTCCCAATTTGTCTTCTAATAGGTTCGGTGTGCCTGGATTTATGTTGAGGTGTTTGATCAATTTGGACTTAAGTTTTGTGCATGGCGATAGGTTTGGGTCTATCTGCAGTCTTCTACATGTCTGCAACCAGTTATGCCAGCATCATTTGTGAAGATGCTCTCTTTGTTCCAGCATATATATTTGGATTGTTTGGTAAAAATCAGGTGTTTGTAGGTGTGTGGGTTAATATCAGGGTTTTCAACTCTATTCCATTGGTCTACCTGTCTATTTTTGTGCCAATACCAAGCTGGTTTTAGGACTATAGCTCTGTAATAGAGCTTCAAGTCAGGCATGGTGATGATTCCAGAAGTTACTTTATTGCACAGGGTTTTTGGCTATCCTGGGTCTTTTGTTTCTCCATATAAAGTTGAGAATTGTTCTTTCAATGTCTGTGAAGAATTGTGTTGGGATTTTTATGGTGATTGCATTGAATCTGAAGATTGCTTTTGGCAAGATTGCCATTTTACTATGTTGATCCTACCCATCCAAGAGCAAGGGAGATCTTTCCATTTTCTGGTATCTTCTTAATTTCTTTCTTTAGAGACTCAAAATTCTTACTGTACAGGTCTTTCCCTTTTTTTTGGTTAGGGTTTCCCCAAAGTATTTTATGTTGATTGTGGCAATTGTGAAGGGTGATGTTTCTCTGATTTCTTTCTCCACCAAAGTGTCATCGGTATATAGTAGGGCTACAGAATTTTTTGAGTTAGTGTTGTATCCTGCCACTTTGCTGAAGGTGATTATCAGCTGTAGGAGTTCCCTGGTAGAGTTTTTCGGGTCACTAATGTAGTCTATCATATCATCTGCAAATAGTGAGAGTTTGGCTCCTTCCTTCCCAATTTGTATTCCCTTGATCTCCTTTTGTTGTCTTATTGCTCTAGCTAGAACTTCAAGGACAATATTAAAGAGGTACAGAGAGAGTGGACAGCCTTGCCTGGTCCCCCATTTTAGAGGAATTGCATAAAGATTTTCTCCATTTAATTTGATGTTGAATGTTGGCTTGCTGTACATTGCTTTTATTATGTTGAGGTATGTTACTGTTATCCCTGATTTCTCCAAGTCCTTAATCATTAAGGGGTGTTGGATTTTGTCAAAGGCTTTTTCAGCTTCAAGTGAGATGATCATGTGGGTTTTCTCCAAAGTCTGTTTATATGGTGAATTACATTGATGGATTTTCATATGTTGAACCATCTGTGCATCCCTGGGATGAAGCCAACTTGATCATAGTGAATGATTTTTCTGATGTGTTCTTGGATTCGATTTGCCAGTATTTTATTGAGAATTTTTGCATCAATGTTCATTTGGGATATTGGTCTGTAGTTCTCTTTCTTAGTTGTGTCTTTGTTTGGCTTGGGTATCAAGGTTAATGTAGCCTCATAAAAAGAGTTTGGCAATGTCCCTTCTTCTTCTATTGTGTGGAACAATTTGAGGAGTATTAGTATTAGCTCTTCTTTGAATTTCTGGTAGAATTCTGCACTGAAGCCATCTGGACCTGGGCTTATTTTGGTTGGGAGACTTTTTATGACTGCTTCTATTTCTTTAGAGGTTATAGTTCTGTTTAAGTTGCTTATCTGTTCTTGATTCAATTTTGGTAAGTGATATCTGTCCAGAAAATTGTCCATTTCTTTAAATTTTCAAATTTTATGGAGTAACATGTTTTCAAAGTATGACCTGAAGATTCTCTGGATTTCCTCAGTGTCTGTTGTTATATCCCCCTTTTCATTTATGATTTTGTTAATTTGCATGTTCTCTCTCTGCCTTTTGGTTAGTTTAGGATAGGTTAGGTTAGGATAAAGGTTTGTCTATCTTGTTGATTTTCTCGAAGAACCAACTCTTTGTTACATTGATTCTTTGAATTATTTTCTTTGTTTCGACTTTATTGATTTCTTCCCTTTGTTTGATTATTTCCTGGCATCTACTCCTCATTGTTTCCATTTGTTCTAGAGCATTCAGTTGTGATGTCAACTCTTTGGTGTGACTATTCTCTAGTTTCTTCATGTGAGCACTTAGAGCTATGAACTTTCATCTTAGTACTGCTTTCAAAGTGTCCCATAAGTTTGGGTATGTTGTGTCTTCATTTTCATTGAATTATAGGAAGTCTTTAATTTCTTTCTTTATTTCTTCCTTCACCCAAGAATGGTGTAATTGCATGTTGTTCAATTTCCATGAGTTGGCAGGTTTTCTGCAATTTGTTTAGTTTTTGATTTCTAACTTTAAAGCATGGTGATCTGATAAGACACAGGAGATTATTCCAAGTTTTTTTATACCTGTTGATGTTTTCTGTGTTGCCAAGTATGTGGTTGATTTTTGAGAAGGTTCCATGTGATGCTGAAAAGAAGGTGTATTCTTTTGTGTTTGGATGGAAAGTTCTATAGATGTTTGTTAATTCCAATTGAGTCATAACTTCTGTTAGTTCCTTTGTCTCTTTGTTAAGTTTCTGTCTGGTGGTCCTGTCGATTGCTGAGAGTGTGGTGTTGAAGTCTCCCACTATAACTGTGTGAGGCCTAATTTGTGATTTGAGTTTTAATAATGTTTCTTTTACAAATGTTGGTGCCTTTGTATTGGAGGCATAGATGTTTAGAATTGATACTTTTTCCTGATTGATTTTCCTGTGATGAATACAAAATGACCTTCTTCATCTCTTTTGATTGATTTTAGTTTGAAGTCTAACTTGTTAGATACTAGGATTGTTACCCCAGCTCATTTCTTGGGTCCATTTGATTGGACTATGTTATCCCAGCCCTTTACTCTGAGGTAATGTCTGTCTTTGAATTCGAGGTGTGTTTCTTGTATGCAGCAGAAGGATGGATTCTGTTTTTGTATCTAATCCGTTAGCCTGTGTCTTTTTATAGGCAAGTTAAGACCATTAATATTGAGGGAAACTAAGGTCCATTGAGTATTTATTTTGTTTGTTTTTTATTTTTTATTTTGGTAGCAGTATTTTATATGGATTTACCCTGCTTTTTCTTTTGGGTTTTCATAAAGTGGGATTAACTATTACCTATGTTTACATGAGTGTAGTTAATTGCCTTAGTTTGGAGCTTTCCTCCCAGTACTTTCTGTAGGGCTGGATTAGTGCTTACATATTGTCTAAATCTGGTTTTTTGTGGAATATCTTCTTTTCTCCATTTATAGTGATTGAAAGCTTTGCTGGGTATAGTAGTCTGGGCTGGCACCTATGTTCTCTCAGAGTTGGTAGAATATCTATCCAGGTCCTTCTGGGTTTCAGAGTTTCCATGGCGAAATCCGGTGTAATTCTGATAGGTTTGCCTTTCTATGTTACTTGGCCTTTTTCCTTTGCTGCTCTTAATATTCTATCTTTATTCTGTACATTTGGTATTTTAATTATTATGTGACAAGGGGACTTTATTTTGTGGTCCACTCTATTTGGCATTCTGTAGGATTCTTGTACTTTCAGTGGCATGTCTTTCTTTAGGATGGGAAAGTTTTCTTCTATGATTTTGTTGAATATGTTTTCTGTACCTTTGATTTGGGTTTCTTCACCTTCTTCTATACCTATTATCCTTAGGTTTGGTCTTTTCATGGTGTCCCATATTTCCTGGATATTTTTTGTTAAGGATTTGTTGGACTTTGCTTGATGAATTTATTTCCTCTAGTTTATCTTCAGCTTCTGAGATTCTGTCTTCCATCTCTTGTATTCTGTTGGTTATGCTTGCATCTGTGGTTCCTGATTATTTACTTAGCTTTTCCACTTCCAGCATTCCCTCAGTTTGTGTTTTCTTTATTGTCTCTATTTCAGCTTTCAGGTCCTGAATTGTTTCCTTCAGCTGTTTAATTGTATTTTTTTGCCTTTTTTTGACTTTCCTTGATTTCTTGCATCTTTTGATTTGTCTTTTCTTCCATTTCTCTGAAGGATTTTCTTATTTTCTCTCTTAGGTACTCTATCATCTGCATGAAGTTGTTTTTAAAGTTGCTCTCTTCTGCTTCTTCTGTGTTGGGATATTCATGTCTTGCTGGTGTAGAGTCCCTTGATTCTGGTGGTGTCATATTGGTTTTCCTGTTGTTGGTTGTGTTCTTATATTGTCATCTTCCCATCTCTTCTTCCAGTGGGTACAGGTGGTGTCACTTCCTTTCCTGGTGTGTATGGGTCCAGTGTTCTCTTCAGGTGGGTACAATTGGCTCTAATGCTCTGATGGGTCTCAAGGTGGGTGTAGGCATGTCTGAGGCACTGGCTCTACAGGTGGGTAAGAGCAGGACTGGCACAGAGATGTCAGCAGACTTTGGGTTGCTTGGTCCTCAGGGGTCAAGTTGACCTTCCTGCAGACCCCTGGGAAGGAGTTCCCAGAGTGGGCAGGCCGAAGTTGGGCCCAAGGCAGGGCCGAAGCAGCTCACCTCTGCATTCTATGGGGGCCAGAATAGCCCAGCAATCTCAGGGTCCTCAGGGACACATTCAGTTTGCCTCCCTAAGATACCTTTATAATAATTTCCAGTTTGAGTTTTCTTGACAAAGAAGAAGAACTAAAGGTATGATGATAATGATGATGATGATGATTATACGTTGAAGAGGAAGCAATATGGCATCTGAGATTGGCTTTTCAAAGATTGTGGCAGAAGATACAGTAAGGTCTGAGTTGGAAAAACCTTGGACACATAATGATTGTTAAAACTGGGTGTTGAGTCTATGATGTTTATGCTAGTAGACTATGTAATTTTAGTTATGTTTCAATATTTCCAATAAAAACAAAAATTAATCTTAATGTAGAATCTATATTTTCATACTTCAACCCATCTTTTCTTATTCATTCACTGGCATCACATTTGATATATTTTCAACACTCTACTTTTGCTGTCTTCCAAAGACACTCATTTTAGATTTCAATCAAGCAAGAGTTCTCTTTGCTTTAACATATCAGTGGTTTACAAAATACTCAATTCAATCATATAATCAAATTTTAGGTAAATTTATAAATAGATTTGGAACAAACTAATTTTTGGTAAACATCTAACTCAAACAGCTGAATTATAAATATTGACAGAAGTGAGATACCTCCTATTGCATCCCCTTTAACCATATTATTGTTAAGTAGTAAGTGGATTGTGTCCATTGGTCATTGGATCTTTTTGTCAACTCAGTGAGCTATGTGGGAGTTTACCAAGACCCTATTGTATACTCTTTTAGAACTATTGTACATTTCCCCATACTTTTCAGTCTTGAATGGACTCCATGTTATCCTCTCACAATTTCCACCTTGAAAATATTAAACACAATTATCTTGCCTCAAATGATCTTTTGTTATGTCCTGTAAATCATGAGAATGTCTGTTTTTCAGTTACTTCTATTTAGCAGTATGGGGTGGAACAGTACTTTCCATATTCTTCTTATGGTGATTTTCTCATCCAGTATGTTCATCTGGAAAAAAAAGTAGCAGCAGCAGCAGCAGCAGCAGCAGCAGCAGCAGCAGCAGCAGCAGTACTAGTCTGTTTTAGAGACAAACTTTGCTAAGAAGCCTGATTACACTCACTAAGCTTCCTTGTAGCAGTGTCAAGGAATTCATTAAAACGATGAGAGTAAAGAGCCTACCCAGACTGACAAAGAAGTGAGCTTGTAGTCATGGCCAGAGGGTGATATAAGGTGACATGGCATAGTAATTATTTTAATGACAAAACTGTAGAGACTAAAGTTCCCTCTTTTTCTTCCTCCCTTCATGCCATGTACTAAAACTTCTACTAAAAGAACTGGTCACAGTGTCTGTTGAGTTTCTTTGCTCAAACTCATAACTGTGGCTATTGCAAAGGCCCCTTTCCCTTGGGCTAAGCACTTTAGTATGACTAACTCATGAACACACAGGAGCAAGGCAATTTGCTCCTCCGTTTCTGTTCTTTAGTCCCTGGTAGCAGCATGCATCTGAGTCACGCAGAGTCCACTCTTCAGAATGCATGCTGGAAGCTCAGAGGGGCTAATAATCAAATTAGGCTTCTAACAAATGGCAATTTATAATGCTGAAACTAATGAGAGGTCAAAGAACTAAGCTCTGCAAGGAGTTTTAATTATCCTGTCCTTTGTGATTCTGTAAGAACATTTTTAAAGAAATACTGTCGCACAGTATTCAACTAGTGCTTTTTATTTTCATTAAGAAGATTTACATAACCTATTACATAAATGGCAAATATGCACTTTATTTCCAAGAAGAGTAGGAACCTAAAAGCACTTCAGAGTTGGAAACCAGTGACTGACTTGGTTTGATGTTCAATTAGAAGACCACTCATGGAATACTTTCCCTCCCACAGCACTGCTGAAGGGGGTGATTCAAACAGACAATACCCAGCTCTGACTAAAGCTGTAGATTGGATGGTGTACATAAAGAGAACTGAAGCAAAACACTCAACTACACCCAAAGGCTTTCTGTCTTTGTTTCCCATGTCATTACTTAGTTTCTCTTATTTCTGCTTCTCTAGGTGATCTGTATGCCCACAAGCTGCCACCAACAACAACAACATATATTCATCATTCTTGCAGGTCAAAATACTCTTGTCTTTCAAGCACTTCTGTGGGGGTCTCTGCTCAGAAAAAAATGGTTTGCTACACATGAGATACATTAGCTAAATGTGGGGCAAAGGATGAAGTGAATGGTGGCCAAGGGCTGATGCAACTGCAGAGCCATATCACAGTAGGACATCGTGTAACTGCACAGCTGGCAAGAAAACACAAGCACTCACAACCAGTTTCAACCCCATACAGCCAACTGCTAACTCTCCTTTGCTTCCTTGTAATGGCATCTCTGTGCCATTATCTCTGTAAAATTCCCTGCTCTCATTATGCATCTGATACAACAACACATGTGAAAATCTCTTTTAAGGAAAGGAAGAGAGAGTAATTCTATTCCAAGTAAACTCTCACCCATTCTTGTAATCCCTGCCCATTTCTCATAAGTAATCTTCCCCTCCATTAAAGTTTTCCCATAAGGCAATGTGGTGACTTTGAATAGGAATGGCCCCCATAGACTCCTGTGTTTGAATGCTTGGTCCATAGGGAGTGGCACTATTAGGAGGTGTGGCCATGCTGAAGTAGTGTGTCACTGTGGAGGTGGGCTTTGATGCCTCATATATGATCAAGTCACTCCCAGTGTCACAGTGGCCTCTGCTGCGTGTGGATCAAGATATAGAACTCTCAGCTCCTTCTCCAGCACCATGTCTTCCTGAACGCCACTATATACTGCCATGATGATAATGAATTAAACCTCTGAAACTGTAAGCCAACTCCAATTAGATGTTTTCCTTTATAAGAGTTGCATAGTCATGTTGTTTATTCACAGCAATAGAAACCCTAACTAAGACAGACAGCTATCTGATGGAAGACATTGCTGGCTGGTCAGAGGTCTCCGTCTCCCCATGGCCCAGCAGCTTATCTCATTAGCTCAGCAACATGGAGCTCCCTCCTCCAGCAAAGCTTCCTGCTCTCT